>NC_133526.1:196347416-196349916 GCF_048544455.1 Silene latifolia
CAACGAAGAGACCGTTTGCGTGTTTTGTGTGCAAGGGTCCTCACAAGATGGCCGATTGTCCGAACAAAGCGGAGTTCAATGCCATGTTCAAGCAGATGCCAAAAGGGGCTCAAGAACGTCTTGATGGGGCGTTGGCCGACTATCACCAAGAGTGTAACGAAGACTCGAGTGATGGTGAAGACCAACCACGGATGGGCTCACTTCAAAGGATTAGCGCGATGGGGAAGTACGAATATTCCTCCGCCAAGAAATCCAACGGGCTCATGTACGTGGACTTGATGGTGAATGGGAAGCAAGCACGAGCTTTGATCGACTCGGGCGCCTCCCATAACTTTGTTACGAAAGAGGAAGCTGATCGGTTGGGGCTAGTTCTGCGGGATGCTAACAGCTGCCTGAAGCCGGTCAATGGGAAAATGAGACGCGTCCAAGGAGTGGCTAAGAAGGTCGCGGTCCAAGTGGGTGAGCTGGCAGGGGAGCTCGACTTTACCACCGTTCCGCTGGATGACTTCAAGTTAGTACTCGGGATGCAGTTCTTTCATAAAGCATTGGTGGTATTGAAACCGAGTGACGGATCGATGCTACTAATGGGGTCTATCGTAGTGAAGAAGGTAGGCAGTGACGAAGACAAGGGGCAGCATCGAATTTCGGCTATGAGGGTGATACCGATGCCGAAACAAGGGATGCGACCTTGGAGAATGCCTAAAGGTTCGGTGGAGCCGAGGGCGAACAAGACCCAGGCTAACGACGATGCTAAGTGGCCTGGGGGACGAAAGAAGAGTCTACCCCCTCACCGAGGAGTAGACAATGAGGGCCGAGATGCCCAAAGAAGTAGGCCTCGTACCATCAGGGGGCCGCGTCGATGTGCTGAATCGACGTCCTGGTTTGCGGGTCAGTCGACCCAGGAGATAAGGCCTCGTACCATTAGGGGGCCGCGTCGATGTGCTGAATCGACGTCCTGGTTTGCGGGTCAGTCGACCCAAGAGAGAAGGCCTCATACCATCAGGGGGCCGCGCCGAAATGCTGATTCGGCGTCCTGGAGATCTCACACTCCCTTGAATGCAGGTGCTGAAGTGACGAGAGACAAGATGAAGGTCCGTTGGGGCCAGTACTTGAAGGAATCCTGAGAGAGGACTTTTCAAGCAGCGGCAAAGTGGACTTTCCCGAGAGACAAGGAGCACGTGGTGGACTTGGAGAACATGATGTTCGGCAGCTTCTATGTCAAGGAACTCCAGCCTATCCTTGAAGGGACGAAGAGGCCAGTCATTGTTTGGGACGAAGCGCACATTCAAGCCGAGTTGTACAAGCCAATCCCCAACACTGCATGGACATTCAGAGCTCACCGAGGATGTCTCACTGAAGCACCATTCAGGATTTATTGTGTTGCCGAGGGCGGCAACAGATTAGGTGGGGGAGAGTGTGACGATCCGCACACTTGAACCCTTAGATTTATTTTATGCTTATGTAATTTCATTTCCCTTGTACATTTGTAGTAAGTATTTTCTTAGTAGTTTTAGAATAGGTTTCCATAAATAGGTATATCGCTATTCTGAACTAAACTTGTAAAATCAATGTTTCCTGTTACCAGGATGTAAATATCAAATTTCCCTCTTTAGGGAGTACTAGTGAATGAAAATCTACTTCCTACCTTGTGCCTTCGTATTTGCTTGTTGTTGCTTTGTTGTGAACGACTCTTAGCCTTCACTTTACTAACAAGCCGTGTTTGTGGGATCGACACTAGGATCCCGACTCACACCCCGAGACCCGAGTATCGTGCTAGTGGGCGATCCCTCACTAGTACGAAGATCCTTGTCGCTTGCATCTTGCCTTGAGACGGGCAAAGGTGCGCGCCACGGTCCGGCAAAAGTAGCGGACCGTGACACCTGGCACTTGCCCCGACGGCCGGGTATAGGTCGCGCGCTTCAGCGCTATCCATTTTCGGGGCTAGTTGATTCGGCAGGTGTGTTGTTACACACTCCTTAGCGGATTTCGACTTCCATGACCACCGTCCTGCTGTATTAATCGACCAACACCCTTTGTGGGATCTAGGTTAGCGCGCAGTTGGGCACCGTAACCCAGCTTCCGGTTCATCCCGCATCGCCAGTTCTGCTTACCAAAAATGGCCTACTTGGAGCTCTCGATTCCTTGGGACGGCTCAACGAAGCAGCCGCCCCGTCCTACGCATTTAAAGTTTGAGAATAGGTCGAGGGCCTTGCGCCTCTGATGCCTCTAATCATTGGCTTTACCTGATAGAACTCGTGAATGAGCTCCAACTATCCTGAGGGAAACTTCGGAGGGAACCAGCTACTAGATGGTTCGATTAGTCTTTCGCCCCTATACCCAAGTTAGACAAACGATTTGCACGTCAGTATCGCTTAGGGCGCATCCACCAGAGTTTCCTCTGGCTTCGCCCCGCTCAGGCATAGTTTACCATCTTTCGGGTCCCGACAGGTATGCTCACACTCGAACCCTTCTCAGAAGATCAAGGTCGGTCGACGGTGCA
>NC_133526.1:198033842-198171342 GCF_048544455.1 Silene latifolia
TGGGTAAGGTTGGCAATAATAAGGATGATCCTTTCATAATGGCATCCCAAGCTAAACAAGTGTTCTATGTCACCGATCCTATGGATAAGAAGTGGTGTTGTCTTTTGTCTATAAGGAAAAGAAGGAGTAGTCCATCCGATAATGATGATGATGATCGGGATGTCGTTTTTGAGGGAATGGATCGGTCTACCACTGTATCTTATTTCGACGATGTTGACACCGATCATGAGGACACTGAAAGCATCTATATGCGTGATGACCATGGTGAAGGTATTTGGGTTAACGAAGAAACTATGACATCCAAGAAACGTCCCCGATCCCGAGATAGTTCATCGGGACACAAGTATGCATGCATGCTAGTGTAAGTTGTCTTATTTTCTTGATCTTATTATTAGATGTGGATCTTTGGTGTTGAAATTTTTGAATAATGTTGCGGTATGTATTGTTACTGAGTTTGGATCAGTAATGGAATTCTGATAATTTTTAAAAAAAAGAGGTTCAACAATAACAACGGTTATATTTAAATTACCCGTTGTTAATACTTTTAACAACGGGTGTAGTACCTCTACCCGTTGTCAATTATTTTTTTTGACATATTTCATTTTGGCGCAAATTTGGTGAAAATATATTACAACGGGTATATTTTACCCGTTGTAATAAACTTTTGACAACGGTTTACTTTTATTGACCCGTTGTTATTAACATATAACAACGGTTCTTCGTTGAGCACCCGTTGTTAATAGTTTGTCTTAATAAAAAACTAATATAGAAACCCATCCAAAGATGCCATACACAAACACACACAACATTATTACTCCAACCGTTGGTATCCTGTGTTAATTCTTCTCTCTTCCTCGCTTTTTACATTTCTCGTCGCCGCCGCCGCTTGATTTCAAGCCCGATTCCGTTGCCTTCCCTTATCATCTGCTCGTTCTCTTTATCATCATCATCAACAGGTATGTTCACTTTAATTTTGTGTTTCGTCATTAGGGTTTTAAGACGATCATCTTGTTTCTTTTTCATGCATCTGTTTGTTTTTCGTTTTCTTTGTTATCTTTATCATCCCGCATCATCTACTTTACTCCTCTTATCAGGGTTTAGGATTTTAGAAGCTCAATCTGTTGTTTTAAATTTTCATTCCTATTAGGGTTTAGGGTTTTAGATAATACTCTGCATGTACGTTGTTAAGTTGTTCATTTCATATATCATTCATATTTGGGTTTTAGGATTATCATGGGTGAAAAACGTAAAAGAAGTCAAAAGAATAATGAGCCTGGTGATAATAAGCCTGGTGAGAGGGGTGCTACGAAGTGCAAGAGAGTCCTTGACTATAGCCGCTAAACAACCGTTCGAAATAACATGGAGTGAGATGGGTTTCCCTCTTTGGTCCAAATGCGGGTCTTTTCTCCAGTTGGATTGGTGCTTGCACAAGACAGTTTGTGCCTATCCATTTAGATGATGTTAGAACTTTGAATCCAAAATTGGCGGAGTTATACTTGGCTCGTGTAAAGGAAGGCTTTATTATACCCGATAAAAGCCATGATGAGTATTTAATGCATAAGGCCGCGGATGTCCACACAAGTGGAAGTGTGGCGTTGCTAGGGATTGGTTGTATGTGGACAAGGCAACGGGGAGATGCGTAAGAGCCCACCGGAAAACAAGTGTCCCACCATCAAGCAGGAAGAATGGGATCTTTTCAAAAAAATGAGAACTACTGAGAAGTTTCAGGTTAAATATCCTCGCCTTTTAACGATTTACCTATCATTTTTTAATTAATGAGTCCTTTATATAATCTTTTTATTATCTCATCTACTTGCGCTTTTATATAATTATTTGAAGGCCGTTAGCAAAAGAAATCGTGCTAACATTTCATGCAAGAAGGGGAAATTCTATGGTTCTCGAGGCGGATTCTGAGAAAGATAGAAGAGGACCTCGTAAGTAGCATGCATTATTGCCCTGTGAGACTTTATTTTTTAATCACACTTGGACTTGCATTGATACACATTTACGTGTATAAATGTTACCATGTTAATGTGTAGGTGGCAAAGGGAGTGAAAGAGGTGGATCGGCATGTAACTTATAAACATGGGCACACGCCTAAAGGATCCCCTCGTCGCATGACAAATACGATGAGGAAGTTTTGGCCAACATAGTAAGCATTATTTTATTAAGACGAGTTCATTACTAACTTTATTATTTTAGTCACAAATATAATTTGAAGTTTATTTAATATATTATAGGATAACGTATTGAAAGAGGTAGAAGAAGGGAAATTCACTCCCAGTGGTCGTAATGACATTCTTGCTAGAGCGATCGGCCGACCGAACATCCAGGTCGTTTGAGGGGCGTCCCGTTACAGGTTGGAGTAACGAAATATTATGGGAAAACGCCGAGATAAAGAAGAAAAGGAAGACTAAGTCCGAGAACGCCTGACATGGTAACATTTATTCTATTATTTACATTTAAGTTCAATTCACATGTTATTGTTGGGATAAAAATTGTTGACACATTACATTCTTGGCAAGCGGCTTGATTAATGGCATCCGTACTACTAAAGTGAATCTTTGAGGTAAGCTTTCGAGAAGAAGAAGTGAAGATGATGGAGGATGTCATTTCTAAAGGGGGTAATAATAAGGTACAACAGATTGGTGAAGAGGCCGCTACTACCTTGGCAATACATGAGAAGGAAGTATCGGTCAACGAGATTGAGAAAGATCGGTACCTAATAATGCTTTCAAGTTGTAACAACTAAAGCCGATCGGTACCTAATACTTCCTTATTTTTTTTTTTTTTTTTTTTTTTGGGTAAGATCAGGGGGTGTGTTCACCGCCAACTTCCGACATGGTGCCATTGAATTGGTTAATTTTATTAGGTAAATAATGGGTCTGAAAAGGAGATGCAACTTGATGAGAAGACGGTGATGGAAAACAAAGATACATCCCCTTCAAGTCGGTTCCTGTTTTCGAGTAAGGTATGCATGAAGTGTTTAATTAGTTAAATTTTTATGAATCTTTGAAGTTTGTGCAAAAATCGGCCTGAGACAGAAAGCGTTTTTGCAAAATCTTTTGAATTTTGAAGCGTTTTTGCAAAGATATAATAATGTATGTGTATATTCTTCAGGCCGTAAACAAGAGGCCGGTTATTCTTGCTGACCCTAATAGAATCGAAAAGCCACCCGTGCGTGTTGGCCGGGTCTCGTAGAAAACAAATCTGCAGCAATGAAATCGTAGTTCATGGCGAAAAACTTTTGCCGAATCATAGAATAGTAGAGATAACTACGGTCAATCCAGGCCATGAAAAATTTCCACCGCTGTCCCGATTCGTGACGACATTACCATTCGGGAGATGCGCTTGGAAGTTTCATCCAATGGCCTCGATACTCACATCTACTTGGCGAAGATATCTCGCCGCCTCCTCCCGAGCAAGCGGAAAGCGAGTTGGGGTTAGAAGAAATACCTTTATATATATATATGTGTTACATTTTTAATTGTTGAATGTTTTTATATGTTAAATTTATATGTTATTTTTTTTTTGTAGGGAACAAAAAAGGCGGCTTTGGCGGATAAGCCTAAGTCTACAGACATGCCAACGACCTCGACTTCACAACAACTTGATGAGGTATGTATTTAATTAACTTCTCCATTTTTTAAAAAATTAACCTCGCCCCTTTATTTATATTTTGTCTGTATTTATAAAAAGCATGGTAATTTTGTGTAGGGGACAAAAAGACTGATAAGCCTAAGTCCCCGGTCTTACTGCTACTACTACCTCATCATTGAAAGAGCGGGTTGACGAGGTATTTAATTAAGTACGCTTTTATTTTTATTACTCCAACTAGGATATGTTACCTTTGGATTTTTTATTATTTTAATTATCTATACTACATGTGTAGGCTGGTGGTAGTAGCACCACATCAAAGACTCATTCTTTCCCGGTCGTGAAAGTTAGGAGTATAAACTCCACACAATATAAAGGGAAGGATTACATGCAAAAAGTAAGAACGGGGACGATGATGAGACTGTATGAGGAGGTTGGCCATCGCATAGCCTCCGAGCAAGCGATAATTATTCCGCTCGAGGAGGATATTCTAGGGAAATTTGAGCGCCAAGCGCTTATATCATGGGATCGCTAGCCGTATATGGAATTTGGACTAGACCAGATTGATATAGCACACATATTTGTTTGGATGAAGTAACTTTATTAATAAATAATTTCATAGTCTAATATTCTGACTACTAGGTAGATAGTGTTTTAAATACCGGAATTAATATCGTAATAATGTAGGATATTGCAATTGAGAGTGATCCCCGAGAAGAATATTCCATCTGATCAATACGGATTCCTGTGCCCCTGTGTTTTATCTTTATTTATTCCGGATTTCTCGTTCGAACAACGGGTAGATTATATTGCTCAGCAATTGACGACAATCAAGAAGCTGATTTTTGGCGCTTATAATGAAAAAGGGTAATAAACAAATTAATATTACGTTTCCCCCTACAATTGCATTTTCATAACTAATATATGTACTTGTTAATAATGATGATGTCTCTTGATGTAGGACTCATTGGGTGCTAGCAGCCATCATGCCGACAAAGAAAAAGTTTTACGGTTGGACTCTTTACATCATCAACCAAGCGAGACTTTTAAGCACTTGATTAAAATGTAAGTTTATAATACTGATTTATTTATAATAACATTTTCAATTTTTATTTATAGAAAAAAGCTCGTTCATATTTTTGCCCCTAAAAAAATTAGTTTCTGCCTCCTTTTTTATTTTTTAAAAAAAGGGCCTTTAAGAAGAAAAGAGCAAACGAGGAGGATCAACCCACGAACGATTCTGATGTTGGCCCTGATTTTATTACGATAACAGGGGTACGTGCTCAAATACAATAACATTAAGTGCAAAATCTGTGTTTAATACTAATACAATACCTAAAGTTCAAGATTCTGATGTGAGCCTTCTCTCGTCTGTTTTTTTTATGTAATAATAGGCCCCTACTTGACCGGATAGCATACAATGTGGATACTACGCTTGTCGGTTCATGTTGGAGATTATTAGGCGAAGATATCTCGTTATTCTAGAAAGGGTTAGTAATAATTTAAACATGTGTTTATTACTTTTTTTTAAATTAGAGCTAATGTTGTCTTGCAATTGCTGCTATATATACCATGATGTTGCTAATGTTGTCTTGCTTGCTGCTATATATACCATAATGTATTCTCTTTGTTTTTTCCGCAGTATGTAATCAACCAGTCACAACAGATTGAGCAATACTCAAGTATAGATATAGACGAGGTAAGAGACATGTGGGGCAACTACGTCTTAGAATATATATAGATAGAAATGCATGATACTATACTCGAGTTTAGATCGACTTATTAGTAATTTTTTGTTGAAGTTAGGGAATGATTAATTAGTTCATGTAAATTCAACTCCTTGTATATATATATATATATATATATATATATATATATATATATATATATATATATATATATATATATATATATATATATGATCTTCTTTGTTGTGGTTGAATTGAATCTATTGAGTTCGATGAACCCGGCTATGATTTATCTTTGATCTTTGGTATATGGTCTTTTTGATATATGCGAGGTTTTGAATGGCATGAAACAAATTTAATTTTTGAACATTAGGTGTACGTAATAAAAACGGTTACTAAAAAAAAAACGTTGTGAATACCTTTAACAACGGTTAATAAAACTAACACCGTTGTGAATGAAATTTACAAATACCCGCGCATAATATTCAACAACAGGTTTTAATCAAAGAACCGTTGTTAAAAGTATTCTCAATTTTGGAGGTAAAATTACAACAACGGGTATTAAACAAAGAACCGTTGTTACTAACAATTTCAACAACGGGTATGTAACATAAACCCGTTGTCAAAAGACTTCACAATTTTGGAGGGAAAGTTACAACAACGGTTATACATACGACAACCGTTGTTATATAATTCCCTCCAAAATTTTGAAACACTTTCCACAACGGAGAGCATCCAATAACAACGGCTTTTAACCGTTGTGAATAATTTAGACAACGGTTCCACTAAATAAGCAAACCGTTGTAAATACCTTCTACAACGGCCGCTTTAACAACGTCCGCTTTTTTATTTTACAACGGTTTTTACCCGTTGTTATAGGCTGTATCTGTAGTAGTGGTAGAGGGAAAGGGAGGAGAGGGGGAAGGAGGGAAGAGAAAGAGAGGGAAGGGAAGGGGAGGGGAAATGGAGTGTGAGTGTTTGGATACATTTTCCTTCTAAATCTTGCCTATTGTGGAAAGATTTTGATTAGGTTTTGAGGAAGAAAAACAGATCCTTCCAAATCTCTCCCCCTCCATTTCCCTCCACCCTCATTCAGTCATATTGTTATTTAAACAAGGAATTTTAAATCCCATATTCTCCCTTCTTTTCTTTTATCTCCAAATCTCTCAATCCAAACACACACTTAAAGACTAAAATTAATGCTTAAGAAGCTAAAACACCATTTCGTAATATACATTAGAATCTCTTAAAACTTTACGTGATAAATTATTCTATTGGTTTGAATCCTAAAAAAAAAGTCAATTGTTATATGTTGGCATGTTGCACATTGCAAATTAAAGTACTCTAGTCGACCATAACACTACTAGCAGGCTAACATACACCACTATTATTCTCACAATCTTCCTCATGCATAGCCTCTAGATAAGTATTCCTCCAAAGTTGCAATCTAGAGAGGGTGGAACTATGGCATAGAATTAGAGTTGGCATAAAGGGCCGCGGGCCGGTGGGCGGCACGGCGCACGGCACGGCACGGCCCGACCCAACGAGAAAATTGAGGAAGCACGAGCACGGCACGACTGGGCTTGAGACGGGCTCCGGCGCGATTTTTTTCAGAAATCCGTGCCTAGGCACGGCACGGCCCAGGCACGGTGGAGCCCGGCACGCACCAGGCACGACGGGCTTGGCACGGCCCGACACGAAGAGTGGCCCGTTGATTATTATTTATTAAACAAAAAGTACATTAATATTTAATAAAATATATATTTAAAACATTAATCATCATTTATTAAACAAAAAGTACATTCATATTTAATAAAATATATATTTAAACCATTAATCATCATTTATTAAATAAAAAGTATTAAAAATATATCAATTATATAACGATTTTTTATAAATAAAAAAAATATTAAGGCACATGGGCCGACACACGGACAAGGCACGAAAAGCCCATGGGCCAGGCACGGCCCGAGCACGAAAATGGTCGTGCCTTGAGCGGGCCGCGGCGTAGGTTTGGATCAGTGGGCCTGGCACGGCACGGCCCGAGGAGCCCAATATCCGTGCCTGGGCCGGGCCAATTTTGGGGGAAGGCACGACGGGCCAGCACGCGGGCCGGCCCAACACGGCCCATTGCCTACTCTACATAGAATATACTTAGCTTCCAAATATCATTTCAAAGTCAATGGACAATGGCCCAAGGTAGGCATAGAATATTGCCCACATTTTTTGGGACCCAATATTATATATACCCTTAATCCAAAATAAATAAGAATATATGCTTAGTAAAAAAAAGTTCGGTGATCTTCCAAGTTTAGTAGGATCCTTAGAACAAATTTATTAAATTATGAGATTTATTTATATAAAAAGTATCTCATACCGACAGTTAGAACTATCTCTTTGATAGAATGGCGAATAGAAAATTTGATTTTTCATCTCTAAAAGTCAATAATCGAAACTCTGATAGCTATTTTATAGATGAGCTAGTCCTGAGCCATCTCCTTAGTGGCGATTTTGATTCAACAAATAGTAAACGATGAAATGCTTTAAAAACTTATACCACCTAACTTTGTGACATTAGTAAGAAGGAACATTTTTTCGATAATACCTAATATATTGTTGGGTTCATCAATAAATATTGGAATATTAGTCTCTAAACGATATTTTTGATAAAAATGATTCTTGATTCTTCTAAAGTTTGAACCCTTGTCATAATCAAAATTTATCAACTTATGCACTAATTTGTTTTCCCTCATTGAAAAATGGGCCTCTATCTTTATGCAAGGCTCATCATGCATGCATGCATGCCCAGAATAGAATCAAAGGCTACCCGATCGAATAAATTGGACTGATGGACCAATATGAGAAAATGACTGGGTCAGCGAAGAGATGCCTAATTCTTATCTTTCAAAATTAAAGTTACTAGTAAATCTTTTGATAAGTCTAAGGCTGTTCACTCAGTGGTCCGGATTAAAGACTAGACCGGATCGGATCATTTGGTCCGAATTAGACCGGACCGAATTTTGTTTGGTCCGGTCCACGGTCCACCTATTTGCTTTACTATGGTCTTCGGTCCGGTCCTGGACCAACCCGAATAGACCGCGGACCGGACCATGGACCGAAGTTATATAATAAAAGAATTTTTAAATTTGTAATATTATTGATTTTATTTTCTACTTTGTTTACACGTATTATAAGATGTGTAATTATGTAGTTAAATCTCATAAGAAAATAATGTTGTTTATTTTGATCATTACGAACTTCTCGAGTTCTAGTTTTATATGCTAAAACATGTCAATGACAATAATATTTGGTTCACTTTGGTCCGGTCCGGTCCGGTCCACGTGTTTTTATGGTCCAGACCGGACCGGACCAATATTAATATGGTCCGGTCCTCGGTTCACCTCTTAACCCTTATTTGGTCTTCGGTCCAGAGTGTTTGGTCCGGTCCGGTCCGGTCTCAGACCAATGAACACCCCTAGATAAGTCTCTCTTATAACAGATATATTCATCATAAGTTTGTGATGAGTTAAGTATCACCCATACATATAGTGATACAGGTAGATAAGACAAAAATTAGAGTGTCTAGGGAGTCGCAATTGACTTATCTTTATCTTTCACATGTGGGTTTTATTTGACCCGTCACAAACTTGTGACGGATATTGCCCATCACAATTGAGAATTTGTGTAAATCTTTTCCTCTAAAAGTATTGGTCATATGTAGAGTATTTAAGACCGTGTTTTTTTCGGCTGATAGGATCTGAACTTAGCAGAAGTGAATGAAACTGAAGTAAGAGTCAATTTGTGAACAGATAAGCTGAACTGAACTGAATTGAACTAAATAGAACTAAGTTGAACTGAAATGAGTTGAAATTAAAATTAAAAAGAACGTGACTGTCTAATTATTGTTAATATGTTTTAGTCTAATATCGGATTCAATTACTCACTTCCTTAGTATTGTATTCCGTCTGCCTCAGTAACTTGTTAACCATTTAGTGAGCTTATGTAATGAATACATCTATAAAACCTTATTAAAAGGCCAAGCTAAAATGGCAATTAAAAGCCACGTAGACAATGTCACATTGGATTACAAAATGCCACATTGCACTCTTAAAAGTCCACGTCATCACCTGAACACAAATCAAAGCCCTAAGTCATTTCTTATCTTTTACGTTGATTACAATCAATTAAAACTTTGTAGCACTTGAAAATGAAGCATGTGAAAGGCCAAGAGACTAAGCAATTATGCACTTGTAATGTGCAATTTATCTCTACAATTTAATTGTTATAATAATTATAATATTTAAAATACATGAATACTCTACAATAAATGAGTCATTACTTTTATAAATTCTTTATACTTTGTTTGTTTCCCCCCCCCCCCCACACCATTTCCCCTCCTCACTTGACCTAATAACAATAATTTAGTTGTTTGTTTGCCGGTTATAAATAGCAACATTGATTCATTTTTATCTTCATACTCAATCTCTCATGGGTCTCAACAATCACCACCTCTCATTTACATATTACTCTATAGAACTTTATTTTTATTTGATGCTTCTTAGTGTTCGTATTATTCTATATAATTAATCTTCTTAGTTTGTTGTTAATGTTGTTGTTATTGTTATTTTCTTAATAGGTTTATAATTATAGGAATGCAAAGGCGGATGGAGATCAAGCAAGTGATTTGTTGATCAATGCCACATTGTTAGATAGTACGAGTACCATTTTATTCTTTTATTTTGTTAGGGAAAGTATCATTTTATTCTTCAATTTTCCTTTTCACAGTCTTTTAGTGATTTTTGGGTACATGTATTAGACTTTTAGTGATTGTATTTTCTTATTCTTTTCACAAATTATAGAATAAGATGGTGTCACACGTAAGACGGTCCATTTTGTAAATAAAGTTATTCATTTGTTGCTAATAAACGAGTTATGTGTTTTACACAACAAGACCGTCTCATACAAAAAATTATTGTATTCTTTTGGACCGAAAAACATGTAAGCGATCTGTATATATTTATGACTGATCCGTCACACTTAGCTTGCTGAGTCGGATACAAGTTTAGTTCTTTTATTCAATATAGTATATTAGCTATGAATATTACGTCTTTCCGTGCAATAATGAAAAATATGGTTTTACAATATACTCGATAAAGCAAACTAGAGAGTGTTTGAGTCTAAGGGGAAAATGCCGACTTTCTTATTTCATATTAGATGACATTTAATTTTATTGGAACAATATTAGTTGGTCTTTGTCTGTAAAAAGCGAAATAAAGTAAATGAAAATACCAATAGTAATAAGATTTCACATATGTATCGAAAATAAATATGAATAGAAAAATAGATTGGAGATATGATTAGATATAACGGTCGGATGCCCACAAAAAAAAACTTTTTTTTCTCTATTTCCTGAGCGGTTTAAATAAAGTTTTTAAGTTTGTTTACCCTTTTCTCTTTTTCGTGAGCGGTTTAAATTAGAGTTTTGTTGTAAACTTTACAAGGTTTAATGTAACTCAAAATATTATTTTTTTGTAATATTATTAAACCGTCAAATTCATTTGTTACCCTTTTCTTTTTTTCGTGAGCGGTTTAAATTAAAGTTGAACAAATAATCGACATTCGAGATGGAGGGAGTACTCCATATAAACTATATATGCACATATTAAATACCTAAAACAATAAATTATTAACGATCCCGTGATTTTCACGGGCTCTAAAACTAGTTTACTTGTAAAATGCCGAGTAACTAACACTTTCATGACAAATGCAATATACAACCAATACAATACAAGCATTGATAATTTAGTTTTAAATTATGATCTTTCATGGACATGACTTACTCAATTTTAAATACAATTAACCATTTTACCCCTTATATTTCAACATATCTTCTACAATTTACTTAACTCTTTCAATTTCCTCCCTCCCATTAACCACCACCCACAACCACCGCCCCTTCCCTCCACTACTCCACCAACCACTTCCCTGTACACTGCCGGCCACCCGACCAAACTCGTCGGGAACTCGCCACCCACTCAAACCCCACCGAAATCAGACCCCCTGCTCACCCCTCCTTCGCCACCTTGCACTACCGGCAACCACCCCTCTCCCTTGTCTCCCTACGCAGTTGACCACCACAAGCTTGACCTCCGCCTCCTCCTAACCACCCTAGCCACTCTTTCCCACAACCCTAATTTGTATATATCTAATTTTATTAACCTAAATTAATTTAAACTCCTTAATTTGTTATAATTTTGTTATAATTGATGCATGAATAACTAAGTTAGAATCATTACTTGGGTAAGTTAACTAATACGAGAAATAAGATTCATCCCTAGACCCGTTGATATATAAAAACTTATGTTAAAATTGTGTATAATATTTTGTATATCAGACATTTAAAGGCAAACCCGTGCATTTTTTGCATGGGTATAAAATAATTTGGTTCAAATTTGATTAATTTGGAGGGAAATGGAGATGGAGAATTTTTTTCATTATTTTTCAGAAGAAAGGCAAGGTTGGGAAAATTAATGACAAAAAGTGCGAAAATAGAACCCGACAACCCGTACTTAAAAGAGAAACTACGTTAACACAATATTTTAAACTGTACCACTAACCAAGACTCCTTAGTGAACTATCAAATGATGTCACATATAAACAAAGTTGATTTAAAATATGCTTGAAAATCAAAAGTTTGATTATCTTGAATATATAATGTAATCTAAGGTTTAGTTTTGCCATTAAATTGGTGCTTAACTTATCCAACTTTTTTGTATATATAAATCTTTCAAAGACAAACATGATCTTATGCTAAGAACGGAATAATGAAGAAGACCAAAAAAGCTTAGAGGAGATTATGATTGGAAATGTAGTGGATACATATCTTCTTCATTATTTATAGGAAGCTTTAACCTTTTGAGAGTAGGAAGAGACACTTTGGTGCCATGATAATATCCTTAATCTTAATACAAACTATTATTATTTGAATAAATTAAATATGTGTAGATTACATTGGACAAGGGGGAGTATAATATATTTTAAATTTGTTCAAAAGTATTTTCTATAAATTCTACTTTAATCTTAATCTTGATGTTTATCTAGTATTTAATTGAAGAACTAGAAATTCTACTTTTTTAATCTTAATCTTAAGGAGTGTTTGCCTGTTTGGTTGGGATATTTTGGAATGAAATGAAATGAATTCTAATCATTTCAGTGTTTGGTTGAGGTATTTTGGAATGGAGTTAGAATTCTCATGGATTCTCATTTCACCCAAACCCTTTTGAATCTCATACTCATCTCCTCCCCATGAATTCAAACTCCATTCCTTCGTGTTTATTTTTTTAATTAACCAAACCTGTTTTGAAAGGTATGGAAGTGAAACCCCATATTTCTATGGTTTCTCATTTCAATCCATTCTATTCCTAAGTAGTGAACCAAACAACCCCTTAATGTCTAACTAAATAAATAACATGACAGGTTTTAGAGATCATATGCTTTATTATTGATGATAATAATTGTGTTAACTGTAAGAATACATTAAAGACCGATATTTATAGTATACTAAATCAAACATTAACCCTATATCTAGAATATACTAAATTATTCTATAAAATAATAATAATATTTTAGTTTTTTTTAACTCGCTTTTGACATCATCGAGTTCAATTCAATAAATTAATTCAAACGAACTCGTTTGAAACGCAAACATTGAGGTTCACAAAACAATTTGAACCGACTATGATCTTAAAAATCACTCATTCGTGTCTAATGTGATTCTTTGTTATACTTCGTATTAGTACATACAACAAAGTATGTTTTATAACCGAACGCTAATTTGAAAGCTCAAAAGTCAAACCTATCCTATATCTGTCTTCTGAAAATTTCAAATCGTTCAAGTCCAAACTAGATCTAAATTAAACCTAAATAATAAAACACTCAATCTAGTACTCACCTAACAACATCATGGTTTTACACTTCTTAGGAAGTTTAAAATCCCATGATTTTAATGGGCAACCAAACAAGCCGTGAAGTATACTAAATCAAACATTTACCCTACATTTAGAATATACTAACTTATTCTGTAAAATAATAATAATAATAATAATAATAATAATAATATTAATAATAATATATATACGGTATGTTCTAATCATATGTCATATGTCCTATCTCTTCTTTCCTTCCTAAAATAACAAAAGAATTTTAGTTTTTTTACTCGCTTTTGACATCACAAAACAATTTGAACCGACTATGATCTTAAAAATCACTCATTCGTATCTAATATGATTCTTTGTTATACTTTGTATTAGTAAACATACACTAAACTATGTTTTAGAACCCAACACTAATTTAAAAGCTCAAACCTATCATCCTAAATCTATTCTGAAAATTTCAAACCGTTATAAAGTCCAAACTAGAGCTAAAGTAAACCTAAATAAAACACCCAATCTAGTACTCACTCTAACGAACCAATTCAAATCCGACCTGTTGACATTCCTACCGAACCCGTAAAGTATCAAATTAAAAAATAATAAGACACTTGGAGTCATGGAGGAGACTAGGTCACCCTTTCTTTTTCACTCATCTCATGTACAACTCCACTAGTAGTAGTCACTATAAATTGACGTTGAGGCACGATATACAAACCAATTAAGTCACCTCTCCTCTTCTTTATTTGTGTCACATTCCTCTCTTCATTCTCCTTTCTCCTCGTTTTTTCATCATTTTTTTCTTGAAAAATCCCTAAAAAACACATCTAATAATATATATTGACGATAATTCTTCCATAAAACGGTTTTACATCGGCATAACATTTATTTTTTACAGTTGCGTGTTGGTTTTGTTGGTTATACACCCTTCATAACTACCTCTTTAATTTCTAGTATTAATATTAACCAAAAATTATGGAAAACAAGAAACAACAAAAGGGTTCTTCTTCTTCATCTATAACTTCTCAACTTTTTGGACCTCCTGAATCTGATGTTCTTGCTTCCATTTTTCCACCTTCTAAGGTAATAATCATTATGTTTTACTTGCTTTTTTGTATGTATAATGTATAATTTGATCTTGATCGTCTTGTGTGAAACCGTCTTATTCTGACTTTGGTATAAGTACGAGAATTCAAATTGGTCTCGACGTAAAAGGGTGTTTTTTTATTATTATTACGGTTTTAACTGAATTTGTGATTAAGGTTGAAACCCTTGATTACAATTCTAGTACATATATTAAATTTAACAAAGTCGAACCATGTTCCTTGTTTCAGTTCTGAAAACGGTTTTATACAAGAATTTGCGTCAACTTTTTATTACACTATTATCTTTGCTTTCACGAAGACGATTTTGAAGATATCGGGATTTGAACTTATCTTTCATAACTTTATCAACTAAACTAGTTAACAACTGCAATAATGTTTTGAAAATTAAAAATGAAAAATTTATGTGAAACAAATTCTTTTTATTTCTTAATAATTTCTTTTGGAAATATTACTTAAATTATTGGGATTTGTTTAATTGAATTTTGGCCTAAATTCACAGGGAACATGGCAGAAGGAGCCTTCAGATTCTAGGAATCAACCATTGAGTAACAAACAAGGTATATTAAAATTTCATGAATATTATTTTCCTTTTTTATTTGATATTATTTTTATTTTTTGCAATTTAATCTTGCGCAAAAAGACATACAGAATAATATTGTATAAGTTGCCCATAATATTATCACAACTATAAAGTTTAGTCACTTTGTAGTTTGGTCTATGTCTATCCCATGAAAAGTTGATTTATTACTTCATATAACAAGTTGGATAACTAATAAAAATATTCCTTAATAATGCAACACCTAAAGTCAAATACGCCATTTTTTTCGACCATCCAGAATATAATACGTCTTTATTTAGAGTCGGCTAACATATGATTCATTCGGGTTTGAATCCTCTCCAAAAATGGAAGAAAGGGAGAGTTCATTTCTTCTCACATTATAATAGAATATTATATCTCTTTTTTTATTGCATTTTCCCTTTATTTTTTGATCAAAAACTTAGACCATTAGACCACGGTGTGATAAAATCTTGAACGTTAGACCCTCCATTTCTAAAAAGAAATGGAGAGGATCTTAATTGAATTCATATCACCTATCCTTTGTACCAAATTGCCAACATATTGCTACTATAAATAAAGTTTAGTCACTTAATATAATAAGTTGAATGCAATCCAATGTCTTGATCAGGGTCAGCTAACATGAATTATCCTATAGATAATGAAAACATTTGAGATTTCAGCTACCTAAAATAAATTATCTTCCATTTATTACCCTTTCAAACTATAACATTAAATAATTATCAAATACTTTTACGTCATTTTTCCAAATATCAGCTACTTTTTCAGCTAGTTTATCAAACATTTTTTTATAATAAGTTAGCTTATCAGGTCCTACTTTTCGGTTTCCTTGTTAGTTAGCTTTTAAGGTTTCAACTAACTTTTCAGCTAGTTTTTTTTTTTTACCAAACAGAGTCTTAGTTGTTTCTTATGCTTTGTTTCAGGCAGCACAACTAGTAAAGATAGGAGCTCCATTTATCACCAAGAGGGAGCAGAACCGAGTTACTTGAGCTCTTCTCTCTACTATGGCGGTCAAGAAACTTACTCGAGACAAACGACTCATCAAAACCCCAGCTCGTATCCTAAAGTGAGTATTTCTATTGCGCCACCAAGGCTCTATAATCTCTCAAGAACGCTCTAGTTAGAAACTTGTGATGCCCTTAATGATCCGTTTACTTACCTGTTCATCGTTTATACGTTTTAGTTCAAAAAAGACGATGGAGAAGATGATCCAAGTGGTGCGGCAAGGGGCAACTGGTGGCAAGGATCGCTTTACTATTAAATTTCGGCCAACTGTTGCTTGTGAATACTATAGTTTCTAAGGTATAGCAACAAAATAAATCAGAATATATATGTTATTACTAAAATAAGTGCAGTATAAGAACTTTTTTCACGGCCGCTAAAAAAAAAAATAAAAAAAATTAACGTATTGATCCTGATCTCATCAATAAGTTCAATATTGTCTCCTTGCAGGAAACTACATACTGTCAAATACCCTATTACTCTTTACAAAGTTCGAGTCTTTTAATCGGAATACGGAGAATAAGCCGCGGAGTTGGCCTTAGATGAATACAGAAAAGCTGCTAACTAGGAGCATCGATCTATGGCTTCCGCTAGATAGTTTGCAGTTTGCAGTGTAGTTTTAGTCATATTTTCGATAGTTTTTTTTTTTTATTTACAGTATCCTCTCTATAATCTTTAGTCTCGAGTTGAGTTGTTTAGTTATTTTGAATATGCTTATATCTATCAGAGAGTATACGAAATCTGTAATTTCGGAAATATGCTTAATGTGTGATCTATGTTTTGCTACATATATTCTGTTACTTTCTGTATCGGAATTACGGAAGAATCGAGAATTTAGAACGGATGGTAAATGCAAACCCTATGGAGACGCAATCAAGATGTTCAAATATCCCTATTGTTTGTTCCTCTTATGGGGTTCTCAATTGGTCTTTTCTGCAGACTTCCAGGTTCGCTGAGACCGTGTTCTTACGTTTGACATCGGCGTCCATCAAAATCGAACCCTCTTTTGGTTACATTGAGTTGGCATATAGAAAATTATCGGTTAGCCCCCGATGACTCGTGTACTGTAAACAGTCGATTTGCTCTTATCTAATCTAACATTCTAACATACGGAGTACGAGATTGGAAGTATATATAAGCTTATTAGTATCCCCTCCGTAATTACGTTGCTCCTCAAATATTTCTATTCGTCATCAAGGACGAGATGGGTTGGTCCTACCATAGAGTTTCAATCTAGTTTTCTTACTTTAATAAAAAAAAAAAAAAAAAAAAAGAACAGAACAGAACAGTAATATAAAGACTAGGAGCAACATTCTCAGTCCAGCACCTGTCCTAATCGAGTTTGACGATCCTGCAACAGTCTATCCGAGGATCTGACTTCATTTGTCAGTCATTCCTGCTGATTACTGTGATTAGTACATGTACTACTACTATCCTGTTCTTAGCTACTCACCTCGATGCTCACATATAGCCGCCATATGGGCATATAGGGCCTCCTTTCCGCTAGAATTAGTTATCGGATACAATTATGTTGGGTATATAGACATATAAGGCCAGTAGGCCGCTTTACAGGATCATACAACAACATCAGAGCCTTAATCCCAAAATGATTTGGGGTCGGCTGACATGAATCATTCTTTAAAACCGTCCATGGGGTGAACGCACACCTCAAAAAATGAAAATATAGAAAAGAAAACGTGAAAAACAAAAGGGAAGCGAAAATACAGGATCATACAACTGTTCAATTTAATCCAGCTTGTGGTATCGTCGATCGTGATTTCAATTTAAGTTGAAGCAATGTTGAAAGTCACTGAATTCATTGGTGAAATTTTACCATCACTTGGTTGTACAAAAACATGGGCACAAAAGTGAGAAAGTCCTATACTGCCGTAACTTTATCCTACCTATAATATAGCATTACAGTGACGGAGCACATATCTGATCAGTCAAGTTCACATCGGAGGCTGGTTAGTTCCGAGTAGCTGGCCCACGAGATTAGTCACCTGAAATAGACATGGGATTCTATTCAGACATGATAGCTATTGTTAAAGGCTTAAAGCAATTCAGCTACTTTAGCTGAGAACCATGAAAGTTGCAAGGAACTCATCACATATCATCAACTTCTGCGCCATTGAGACCGTCCACCCAAACATATGCACACACGCTCGCATAAAAGGAGAAGGGTAAGAAGACAGACTCAATCACAAACACCGCATGTGTTTGATGCAGGGACACGATTATACCATGAGAAGAATTAACGTTTTCGGCTAGGTTGCACCAAAACGGACACGGACACGTGACACGGCATCCCATGAAATTTAGGACACGGGACACGGCATTTAAATTTAATAAAATATACTCCCTCCTATTCTAAATAACTGTCCCATTTGCCATTTCAGTCTATTCACATAACTGTCCCATTTGCTATATTTGGACATGGTTTTTTTACTTTCCTACCCTTGACTCATTTCTTTATTTACCACCCCAACCACCCATAACCCATCATATTCAATACTTTTCATTATTTAACTCCTATATTCTTACCCCTATACAATAATTTTCATTATTTAAACCATATTCTTTAATTTTCGTGCCATTGTCCAAATGGGACACTTATTCGGAATAGGAGGGAGTATATTCTATAGTTATATATGTGTGATTTTATTTTTGAAAAAGTATTGAATATTAAATTTAAATAAGTAAAAGTAAAACTTACGTTAATTATAACTCATTCTTATTTCCAAAACCAAAACCAACTTATAATCAATCTATTTCGACATCTCATTACTAGTCTAAATAACATCATTTGTCTCCCATTCAACTTATTTCCCCACCAAATTTAACCATATAACAATTCTCGCCATTTAACTTAAATTCAACTTAATTCCGTTTGGAGGCCAGGTGTGTCCAAATACCAAGGACACGGCTCAAAATACCATGGACACGTGCCGAAATAAAAGATGAAAGTTAGACACGGCTTTACAAGTGTCCGACACGTTTTGACGTGTGTCCGACGAGTGTTGTGTCTGACACGGGAACGCCGATTAGGAGGAGTGTCCGTGCAACCTAGGTTTTCGGTCAAAATGAAATGTTAAGGGGTCAGTTAGCATCTAAAGTAAAGTGTGGATATAGATGCAGACTCATGTGTCAGTTAGTGTCGAAAGCATCCATGCCTATGTTAGCGTGTAGAGTGATCTATATCTCTATGTAAGATGAAATGAAGACTCCAAATAACGAGTTTCACAGCCCAGGAGTACACGTCATAATTACATAGCCAAATGCAATGACAAACAAACATGCTGAAGTTAGCGAAGTTCAACAGGGAAAAGATAAATAGAGTTATGTGCAGCTCAAAACTAAATAATGCAAACTATATTAACTTTTCAGCTTGCTCAAGAATCAAGGTCAACTTTAAATACGGAGTATGAAGCAAGTTGCGATATCCTGAGAAATTACCTGCCAGTACTTCGAGACACATTTGTCGATGCAGCCATTTTCAGCCATATTTAGCTCAGAGTCTTTGAAACTGAAATAGTAGGGACAACTATAAATACCATTTCTTTGAAGGTTTTCTCAATATACAAGTATAACACATTCACGATTACACAAGACAAAAATAAAATCGGTAAATCCTGACCTTTTATCAGCACATTTGCGAAAACATGTCTGAGTGAGCCTGAGACAAATAGTAAAGATCATCCGTTAGCATGTAAAAAGTTCAACTAGGATGATCAATAAGTAAGATGGCAAGTTCACAACAGTTGGATGGTGCATTTGCAAGATTTGATAACTGTACCAAGATCTTACAAAACCACTAGTCCACACGGGGGAACGGGAAGCTAGCAATGTCTACCATGCAGCATGCTTTCACGCAAAATTAGAGATACTAACTTGTTAAACAGTTCAACTCTGTATTCCATCTCCTTTTCGGCCATAAACAATATCTGCACAAGTTTAATGTGAAAAATGAATGTCCAGTGGCAGTTAGAATGTGACTCCTGACAGGAATGAGAGACTAGTCAACAGCTAAATCAATAGCGATATGAAATCGGGGAATTTCTAAAAAGAAAAGTTGTAAGTCTGGTGATGATGGTTGTGTACATGGATGCTCTACTGTTGACCACTTTACAAACATAAGGTACAATCTCATTATGGAAATAGACTGAATGTTGTTGTTAAGGTCAATAACAGTAAGAAATCGAGAATTTCAAAAGGTGAAGTCATCGTGGGACAAGA
The DNA here is from genome assembly GCF_048544455.1 of Silene latifolia. NCBI lineage: Eukaryota > Viridiplantae > Streptophyta > Magnoliopsida > Caryophyllales > Caryophyllaceae > Silene > Silene latifolia. The sequence continues at coordinate 198,053,977 of NC_133526.1, forward strand.
CTGACTGTCGTCCTTGAGATCAAAACTCTCAGATATACGTGTTGTTCTTAAGATCAATAACAGTAAGAAATCGAGAATTCCAAAAGGTCAAGTCATCGTGGTACGACTGATTGTTCTTGAGATTGAAACTCTCAAATATACATGTTTGTAGGTCAAAATCAAAAATCCAGGAGACGGGGGAAAGGGAGCAGGGCGCTGAAGTACAGTCCAAGTAGGACTTGATATGTAGGAAGCAATCTTTTACTTTCACTTTCAACAAACGGAATCAATTGAACCTTACTCCAATTAGCACTATTGAACATATCAAATCCTCACTCCACAAATGAAAACCCTCTCTAATACGGCCAACAATAACATTATGTGGCCAACATTTGCACAAAATATGTTTGAGTTACTAGTTAGTGTGATGCCAACAGAGTCAGCTAAGCATCAGGAATTGACGAAAAACGTCATAGCAAGGTTGATGAAGATAGTTGATGAGTCAGCCAAGTCCATTAATAATTGATTCCGTGAAATCGGGAGGTTGTTAGAACTTAGAAGAGTTAGATCAGCCAGCTTAGATAGCTGTTGAACTCGCAGGAAATTTTAGTAGCATTACATCCTTCTAAAGCTAAAACTAAACTCGTATTTTTAAGCTTTCTAGTATAGATTCTTTGCTAAACTCCTCTTATATAGCTTGCTTCTTTACATGTCTCTCGACAAGACTACAATTCAACCTTATTGTTGCTCATCTGGCATTGCAATCCTTCACTGCCCTTCATTATTCACCGTGATTTCAGTGATCACGATAAGAACTAAGGGTGTGTTTGGATTCAGGGATTTGGAGGGAAAGGAAGGCGAGGGAATTGGAAGGATGAGAAATCTATTGTTTGGTTAGCAAAATGAAGGTAGAGGGATTTGGAGGTGAGGTAAAATGGATCCCTCCATTTCCTTCCTACAAGGCAAATTATTTCCCCATCAACTTAGGCAAGATTTGGAGGGAAAACCATCTCCTCCATTCTCCCTCCCCTCCCCTTCCCTTCCTTTCTCTTCCCTCCTTCCACCTTCCTCCTCCCTTTCCTTTCCCTCCTTTTTTCCTATCCAAACAAGGCCTAAACGACTACTAAATCCTCCCATCGTCGTAGTGCTGCCTATGAATCTATGATACATGTATTCATCTACGGTATTATACGGAGTAAAATACTACTCAGTACACTGCATTCTTAACCAGCAAGTCAGTTACCACATTACTTGTCCTTATGATCCAGCATTGTTGCTTTTTTTGATCGGTTTCGACTTTCGAGAATTACATTCACATTATTTAACTCGTCCTCATGAAAAACCCTTTAACAAAATTATTCAGATTACAGAAGACAATTGACGAACGCGATAAGATAAATAATACTCCCACCGTCCAAATCTAAACTACCCCTTACAATGAATATGAATATAAAAGGTAAAAAAATGACCGAGACGGAAAGAGTATTATATATGAAAGAAATGTAGAAAAATACCTGCTCCTTCGCCATAGCTTCTGCTGCAGCATTGTTTGCCATTTTCACCTGAATTTTTTTTTTCATAAAAATAAACACACACATTAAAATTAAACAATCAAAAGTAAAATTAAAAAGATGTTGATTAAATTTCCCTAATAATCATCTAAATCAACCAATTATTCACAAATTTATCAAAAATTCCAATTTTTTCTATCACCATTGATGAAAAACACCAAAGATTACAACTTTTGATTCAACGTAGCTCAATTAACAAAAACCAAAGTAACCCATTACTTAAATTATCCAAAATTACAACTTTACCTTTAAAATTATTAGAGAGAAGGGAAGACTTGTGAAACGAAAGGTTTGCTGCTGTTTTCAGGGTTTAGGCAGTGTCCGTGACGGGTATATTCGTATATATCAGTACTATACTTTACCAGTTTACCCTTAATTTTAAGGATAAATTACAAATAACCACCACGTATTTGCGTATTTTTACAAATAACCACCATGTATTTCTATTTTTACAAATAACCCCCAAAGTTTTACGTATATTCCCCAATCACCACCGTATATTTAAACTGATACTCGTTTTCCATATTTTCCGACTCGTTAATAAAAAATTTACGCGGAATACCCATATTACCCCCACTTAATTACATTCACTAACTTTACCCAAACATAATATACCCCATATTCAATCAAGTGTTCCCTAATTCCCCAAATCAATTTATATACTTTTAAACCCTAAATCACAAAATCCCCCAAATCAAAAGTATTGCGAGCCTGTGAGGATTATCTTTCATTTGATCTTGCTATAAGAAAATTTATCATCTTTTTTGTCTGCATTAGTCGGATTGTTCTTTTAATCATGGTGTTCTTCATATCTTGCAATCACCTGCCTCATTTTGTTACTTCTCTTGCTCTACGTCAACCATCAGCATTCGGCTCCTCCAAGCAAACAGCCCTCAAATCCAATCAGATGGTCTTAATCTTCATATCATATGATTTGTTAATTGAATAACATACCCCATATTGAACGGAATGATAAGTTTCAGTGTTTGCTCGAAGAATAACATACCCCATATTAGCCCAAGAATGTAAACTGATTTAATTAGGGTAATCATGGCCGATTGAGTTGGATCAATTGATTTTGGGGATTTAGGGTTTGAAAGTATATAAATTGATTTGGGGATTTGGGAACAATTGATTGAATATGGTGTATGTTAGGTTTGGGTAAAATTAGTGAAGGTAAGTAAGTAGGGGTAATATGGGTATTTTGTGTAAATTTTTTATTAACGGGTCGAAAAATATGAAAAACGAGTATCGGTTCAAATATACGGTGGTGATTGGGGAGTATACGTAAAACTCTGGGGGTTATTTGTAAAAACTGAAATACATGGTGGTTATTTGTTAAAATACGCAAAGACGTGGTGGTTATTTGTAATTTATCCTAATTTTAAGGATAAATTAATATTTACGTATTTTTACAATTTAACTCCTTGTATTTGCTTTTTATAAATAATAGAGAAAATTACAAATAACCGCCATGTATTTGCGGTTTTTTACAAATTACCACCATGTATTTGCATTTTTACAAATAACACCCAAACTTCAATGTATATTCCCCAATCACCACCGTATTTTTTACCCGAGCATCGTTTTTCTTATTTCCCGACTTGTTTAGTGACGCGTTACGCAAAGTACCAAAACTACCCTTAACGACTTATACTGACTGAATTATTTACCACCTCTCTAACATTTCCCCCTTTTTGAATCTCAATTTCCCTATTTCCCCCAATTATTTCCAAACCCTAAATCCCCAAATCCCTAATTTCCCATGTATGTTGCTACTATTTCTTCTTTCATTTTTGCGTTCAATTCATTAGCTACTCTATTTGTGTAATCAGTGTTTGCATTTAGTTTCCTCCTTCATTTTCGTCCCTGATTATCGTCCCAGCTTTTCAATTTTTTTTTTTGATTTGCACGATTTTGATGGCAAAAATACTTGTGTTTTTTGTAGCACCATCATTCAAATTCATCTACAAAACGGGTTCTGGAACATACTTGTCTTTTTTGGTTGATTTTAGACGACCATTATCATTCAAATTCATCCACAAAACGGGTTCTTCAATGGTTGTTGCTCGTCGCCAATAACTAATTGACACGATTTGTTTTTGCACGTTGAATCGGCTGAATTAGAGTGAGAGATTGGGGGATTGAGTGATTTAGGGAGTTATGCCATAGTTAATCAATTGAATTTAGGGAAGAAAAATAAGAAATTTGGGGATTTAGGGTTAGCTTTGAGTGTGTTCAACTGTTTATTAATAAATCAATTGAACGGAGTATATGGAGCAGTGTGTATATTGTTCATATGTTTTAGGAAGTTATTAAGGGTAGTTTTGGTATTTTGCGTAACTCGTCACTAAACAAGTCGGGAAATAAGAAAAACGATACTCGAGGTAAAAATACGGTGGTGATTGGGGAATATACATTGAAGTTTGGGTGTTATTTGTAAAAACGCAAATACGTGATGGTAATTTGTAAAACAATACAAATACGTGGTGGTTATTTGTAATTTTCTCTAAATAATACCCAAATTTCATTGTTCATTCCCCCAACCACCACCGTATTTATGCCCCGAAACTCCGAAAGACTTTTTTTTCTCTTCTTATTTCCGACTCCTCAAATGACAACTTACTCATATTACCCAAATTACCCTCCTATACTACTATTTTTTTTTTTTTGAAAAATCATCGAGGACGGTATTACCTCATATTATTAATATCATCGTAAGCCAAATGCAAAACATGTCGGGGTAGAGAATCAATCCAGACCTGAAATCGGGAACTCCTTAAAAAGGATATTGAGGGTGCCGGTAAGCGATAAACGAGTCTCGGACGAAAATCGGAACTCCTTAAAAATAGTTACATACTTCTTATTTAGGTCAGAAATCGAATACGGTAACTCATAAATCGACCCCAGACACTTGGTAGAAAAACAGGAAGAAAAAAACACATGACCCGATACGACCTCCCAGACAGCTCAAATTTAAGTGTATTAATATACGATTTTCGAGATTTCAGGATCCCGGAACAAAAATGTCCGTAAATCATACGGGCGGTTGCTTGGGTCAGATAAAACAACCACACAGATTTTGAGAAGCAACAGAGGACATTTGAGGGTGCCGGTAAGCGATGAACGATTCTCGGGCGAAAATTACGTACTCCTTAAAAATAGATGAATACTTGTTATTTAAGACTGGAATGGAATACGGTAAATCATGAAGCGCCTCGGGCACGTTGTAGAAAAAACGGGCAGAAAAAATAGGATAAAATGTAACATAAAACGGTAAGACCTTCCGAATGGCTGAAATTAAACTGTATATACACAGTTTTCGGGATTTCAGGGTTCCAGAACAAAATGTCCGTAAATCATACGTACGGTTCGTTGGGTCTGATAAAGGTGCCACTAAAATTTTGAAAAGAAATAGACATTTGAAGGTACCGCTACTCGATAAACGATACTCAGACGAAAATCGGGTATTCCTTGAAATAGATGAATACTTCGTACTTGTTATTTAGAACTGAAATCGAATACGGTAAGTTATGAAGCGACCTTAAGTTGAAGCCTTCCATTTGAAGGGCTAAGAAGTACATAGATTGCTAACATGCATTTTTTTTTTTTTTACAGCAGTAAAGAAAGTGTTTTACATTCTAGTAATACAGCCCACTAGGCCATACCTATAACTACAACGTAAAACCAAAGTACTACTAATAACATAAACTAAAACAACAAGGTAATTGCATCGGCTATCTATAACGTGTTGATGGCGTACGACGGATGCCTGAACATGAACTTCAAACTCAACATACACAACAATCTTTAATGGACGAGTAGCGCTGGCCATAGGAAAACACCCATCTTTGCTAGTCTTGATTGATGAAGTTTCGGAGAAATACCTGCAACAAGGCCCAAAAAAGAGTCTCGGAGATTCATCTCCTTGGCTATGATAATCTTCCTCTGGGAACCAACGAACCCCCATAAATCTATCCTTACTCGTCTTAGTCAATACAGCTTCAGAGAAATACCTACGACAAGACTCAACAAAGCGTCTTGGAGATTCATCTCCTTCACTATGATACACGTTATCTTGAAATCCACGAGACCCTTGACCCAACGTGAGAGAACAAAGTGCACTTACGCCACAGGGACGTAGAAAGAAAAGACGGAACACAGACCAGTGAAATCTGACCCCAAAGGAGAGTAATCTCCTACACTTTGGAACGCAACCCCCGCTGACAAGAACCTCGTTTTCAAGAAAATCTAGAAGAAAGGTGGGTACAACATGAACATACCACTTGGACATCCCTCTAACCAAAAACATCTCTGGAGACGGCAGAGATTTAGGCTCAACACAGACCCGATACAATACACCAGCCGTAGAAACTAACCCTTGGGGAAGGGGACAGGACACCCCAAACCACCAGGTGTTTATTAACAGGAACAACAAAACAAAACCACTCCACAAACACGACTTCAACATGAAAAAAGAAAACCGCCGCATCCGAACCGAACCAACAACACCGCCCCACAAACCATCAGCCCCACACCACCAAACCACACCCATCACAAACCAACCAACCCCACCCAAGACCACAGACTGAAGACAGAGACGAACCCCACTGACAAAACCGAACCCCAAGCCGACAAAGCCGATCAAACTGTCACCAAAAGACACCAAAAAAACAAGACCCGACACCCCACAAAACTCCACAGGACCATTGACCTACATGCAACTAGATCAACCATAAAGGACACAGCAACTGACACGAACACCACCCGGACAAGGGACCGACACCACACGGACATTGTTTTCATCAGAAAAACAAAACACATACTTCATAATTAAAACAGATTCCAACTTACAATGACAGCCGTCAATACCTAGCTAACGATGCAGGGCATCACGACCAACTCTGAAAACACAAATGTCGACCACTCGACAAAACACCAAACCAGAAGTTGATTTCTGCCAGGGACGGGGGGAAGGGGCGAGGGGAAGGGGAGCCGTCCCTGGGTTGCATGTGAGGCTTTCCATGACAGGACAGAGAATCGTAGGGGCGGAAAAGACAGGACAACAAACCAGGTAGACAGCCAGCCACCATCGGACGGCCCAAACAGAACGGAACGGCGTCAAGAGGACGAAAGTCGAGGTCCAAACAGAAGGGAAGAAAACGGCGACGAGATTGCTAACATGCATGAGTTCAGATCTTATTACATTTTCGTCACTCAAACACTTGAGGGTGAGATAAGATATCTCATAGTTAAGGAGAAAGATTTGTCAGTAATACGAACTGCATGCTCAACCCCTTGTTCTGACTTTGAATACGGTTTTCTTGACGGCTAAGCTTCTCAATGCTGCTCATAGAATACAATATTGGTTGTGTGTATCAACCCAAGACATTAAAGGAAGACAAAAATGCATGTCAAACTTCACTCTCTTAGGGTGTGTTTGAATTGAAAGATTTGTAGAGAAAAGAAAGGGAGGGAGAGTAGGGATTTAAAATTCTTTGTTTGGATAGCAAATAAGGGGGGAGGGAAATGAAGGGGAAAAGATTTGGAGGGATTCATTTTCCCTCCTTCAAGGCAAATTAAAATCTCTCCACAATAGGCAAGATTTGGAGGGAAATTGTATTCAAACACCCACACCCCATTTCCCCTCCCCTTCCCTTCTCTCCCTTTCCCTTCCCCCTCCCCTCCCTTTCCCACCACTTTTGCTATCCAAACACACCTTAGGGTGTGTTTGGATAGCAAAAGTGGTGGGAAAGGGAGGGGAGGGGGAACGGAAAGGGAGAGAAGGGAAGGGGAGGGGAAATGGGGTGTGGGTGTTTGGATACAATTTCCCTCCAAATCTTGCCTATTATGGAGAGATTTTGATTAGGCTTGGAGGAGGGAAATTGGATCCTTCCATTCTCTCCCCCTCCATTTCCCTCCACCTTCATTTTCTATCCAAACAAGAAATTTTAAATCCTCTAGTCTCCCTCCCTTTCTTTTCCCTCTAAATCCCTCAATCCAAACACACCCTTAAGGATGGCCGGCCGCATGGACAGAAAGCATGTCCAACACATGCAGATAACTTTTCAAATGACCCGAAATCAAATCTTTAGCAAGAATTCAATCAATTAGCGACATTTCACAATACAAGAAGCGCAAACCACGTACTAAACTCGTGTAAAAGGAAACAGATGGATGTTGAACTAATACCACCTCTCCATAAATATCTATGTCAAACCATTTGTGTGGTACACAAGCTCAGACTTTTATCCTACAAAGAAAGAATTATGCAGAAAAAAAAAAATTATAGTCAGAAACAAGAACCAACATTCATGGAATGCCGAAGTATAAAAGAGACGGAAAAATAAAAGGTGTCTATTCATGCGGCTAAACAAGCGGTCTACATTTAAGCTTCTTGAGGAGCAGCAGGTTGTGCCTCCAATTTGAGTGGGTCTGGGATTGACTCATCAGGTTTCGGTGCCTCCAATTTGAGGGGGTTTTTTATGTACTTCCAGCAACGTTTGTGAACGCCGCTAATCTTCTTTGGGGCAAGAGCAGGAAGACCTGCAAGGGTATTTTCGACGACTTAGCAGTTACCACATATTTAAAATCAAACCAAACTTGCCAAAAAAAAAAAAAAAAAAAAAAACAATCCTCCTATTTATACCGAACATTAGAGAAGTGTTTACATATATCAGCAAACATTACATACGCAAATGAAATCTTAGAGTCTGGAAACAAGTAAATAACAAGATTATTTTCCACTTTTGTGACCTAAGGGGTTACATTTATCCTAAGTCGGAAGAACCCTAAACCTCAGCTCACCAAAGTAGAATTAGTGAAACGTCGGACCAAAGTACAACTTAACTCCTAAGTTCAGTTCACTCATAATGATTGTGCTGAAAATTTGAGGGTGAAACAAGATATCTCATAATTAAGAAGAAAGATTTGTCGGTAATACAAACTGCACAGCCCATTATTCTGACTTTAAATACTGTTCTCTAGACAGCTAAGTTCGTATCAACCCAAGACAATAAGACATTAAAGCAGGACAGAGCATGTCAAACTTAACTCATAGAGTATATTAACAGCCACAACTAATGAATCATAAACAATAACAAGGAACCAACTATGCTTATACGACGATACACAAATACGAAAAGCTAAATATCACAACTTATAGTGTCGCCTAAAAGGTGTTATATTTGAAGGCCTAATCTTTGGCCAAGTCCAAATTCCTTTAAACATATACTTGTCCATGTGACAAATTAATACACATTCGAAAGGCTTAAGATAATGGGTCTGAAAAAGTGATACAGTTTGAAACAGTCATTGTATGATCTTATATGCCCCCGGCAAAACCCAGGAGAAGAAAACGTATGTGAACTTAAGCTAAGTGTACTTGTAACCACAATAAAAAAAATGACTTTGTCCTATCAGGGCATCTGTCAAGAGAGTTTATCTAATTAAAGAAAAGCCCGGCAATTTTCACACAACTAGCTCAAAGGCTCACATGGGGACGTAGAATGGCATTGGAAGTACGCAACTAAGTAACCTTACCCCTTGCTTAAACGCAGATAACTTTTCAAATGATCCAAAATAAAAAATTTAACGAGAAGTGCATCGGCTGCTTCACAACACAAGAAGCTGATACAGTATACTGAGCTCATCGAAAAAGATACAGTAAGAACCAGCACCTAAGGCACAAAAGTAGATGACAAAGATGGCGGGGCTAAGAAAAACATGTATGCTAGTACTAGGCAACATGTGCAACCCATGTCCGCCTGAATGACTGAACCTTGATCTTATGTATCGTAGATCCATATAATTCAACATAAGGCGGAAAGATAAAGTTTGTCTCCTCCCAAACAAAAATCTCAAGAGATAATCGTAGAGTTGCCACTATCGCATTCTAAAAGGCCCCTCTAAGATGGAATTAAATTACACCAAATTCAGCTACTAACCATCCTGAAACTGCATCACACATTCTAATGGCCTTCATCACTCTAACAAGAACATCAATTAACGCAGATAGCTTTTCAAATGATCCAAAATCAAAACTTCAGCAAGAACTCAATCAATCAGCGACGCTTCACAATACAAGAAACACGTACTTAACTCGTCGAAAAGAAAACAGTAAGGGCCAGCAGAAAGGCAGAGAAAAAGATGAAAAAGATGTTGGGGCTAAGAACGCATCTACTTGTGAGCTAGCACCAGACTACCAGGAAACATAAGGCGGGAAGAACAAAGTTATGACTGCTTCCAAAAAAAAATCTCAGGAGCTAAGCTTAGAGTTGTCATTGCTGCATCCTCAGTGGCCACTCTAAGATTGAATTAAATTGTACTCGTACCAAATTTAGCTAACAACCAACCTGGCGTAGCAACAAATTCTAATGGCACTCGTCACTCTACCGATTGATAGTGATTTTCAAATTCTAGAGTATGAGAAAGAATCCTGATTGCTAATACCGCACAAACAATAACAACCTCCTCCTTTGTACGTCCCACCAAATCACCAATAGTAAATGGGAGATCAAGCTATAAGCAATCATAATCAAAGTAACACCAAAGAGATTAATCGTGCCTTCAACATTTACCACAGTTTTTTTACTTCTGGCTATAGTCAACATCGACGAACAGACATAAAGAGACGCATTCGCAAAAACCCGGGCAAAACCTTTATCCTCAATCCACCAAAATAAGTACCCAAAACAACAATGCATCGCACAATCTCAAATCCAATCAAATCAAATTATAAACCCTAAACCCTCCTTCAACAAATCATGATCCCCAAATCCCCAAATCAAACATCCTTAAACTAAAATATAACAAACATTAACATCAATCAAGAGTAAAAAAAACCCAAATTAGAGACTAACCATTTACATAAGCAAGACCCCAAGCTTTGCCATGATTACCACTCTACAAAACCAACAAAAAAAGTCAGAAAACCCAACATTTTCAATTGCACACAAGGTGTTCGACGAAATGCAGCAATAAAAAAGGAATAAATTAACGCACTTTGTAAAGATTAATCTTTGTAATTTCATAAGAAACATTGGTCCAATGTTTTTTAGCCATATGATATCCAATTCCCCAATTGGGTAAAACCTTGGCAACTTCAAACAAGTTTTTCGACTTCTTCTTCTTCTTTCGCGTCGATTCCGTAGATGATTCGCTTGTTTCTGTTGTTGCTGTTGTGGAAGATGATTTAGGGTTTTGGGTTGTACTTAATTTGAATGTTTGAAGAAGATTAAATGGAAGTCTTTTGAATAAGAAGCTCGTTACTGATTTTTCCGCCATTGTTAAGGCCATTTTTGAGCTTTTTGTGTTTTGCTGCTTCTTTTACTTTGCTTTGCTCACTTTGTGTTCGTATTGTTGTTGTGATGGAAAACTAAAGTTTTTGTTTGGGCTAAAATTGTCCGATTAGAGCCCGACCGAGGCGCGGAGTAATTTGTCGACGATGTTTAATAGAGAGCCCAATTGGAATCATGAATAGTTTTTTTTTTTTTTTTTTTTTTTTTTTTTTTTTTTAGAGCAGAGAAATATAAATCGAACTAACTAGAAACTAAGCGAGAGAATGTAACCCCCTGAATATCTTTCGGGAGAATGGAACGAAGTCCGTCAGGAGGAGTGTCGAAATAAACAACTATGGTAGATGATTGTACTCCCTTGTTAGCAAGTCAATCCGCCGCACAATTCGTTTCCTTAAAACAGTTTCGATCTCAACAACCCAACCATTGATACCGATTAAGTCCTTGCATCTTTGAACGAGAGGACGAAGATTGTCGCCAAGCAACTAGTCCTCATGAATAAGATTAACGCATGATAAGTTGTCCTGTCCAAATACTCTAGTAAATTATTAAACCCGAATGATCTTGCTCGCTCCAATATTTTCGTGTGTTTAGATTGTAATCCTTGTATTTCTCGACATTGTAGTGTTTGATTATTATTTTTAAATCGTTCCATTTTTTTCGTGTTTTTTAAAATTTCTTGCGCTATTTTAAGCATAGTTCTAAGAAAAATATTGATATCCGCATCCGATCCGATCCGATTATTTTTGGATATCCGAAAAGTGGATATCAGAAACATTTAATTCGGATATTGACTTAAGGAATTTCTAATATGATATCCGATCCGTGCTCTACCCTACTTTGTACTCGTATTATTTAGTTAGCCACTTTCACGAGCGGACTTCAGGAGTCTACTTTCCTGTACATTCATCATTACGTATAGAGTGCATCAATTGATTTCAGACATAAAACTTATACATAACTTTCTGAATAGAAGATTCGATGTCAAGAGAACGAAGACGAGAACACAGATGGATGTCGAACTAATACCACCTCTCCATAAATATCTACTCCTATTTCAATGGTGCACAAGCTCAGTGCCTCAGACTCTAATCCTACAAAGAAAGGATTATTATGCAGAAAAAAAAAAAAAAAAAAAAAAAAAAAACTATTGTCAGAAACAAGAACCAACATTCATGGAATGCCAAAGCATAAAAGAGACAGAAAAATAAAAGGTCTCCATTCATGCGGCTAAACAAGCGGTCTGAATTTAAGCTTCTTGAACAGCATCAGGTTTCGGTACCTCCAATTTGAGTGGGTCTGGGATTGACTCATCAGGTTTCGGTGCCTCCAATTTGGGTGGGTCTTCGATTGACTCATCAGGTTTTGGTGCCGCCAATTTGAGTGGGTCTTTGATTAACTTCCAGCAACGACTCCTAGGTTTGCCAATCCTATTTGGGAAACGAGCAGGAAAACCTGCAAGGGTATTTTCGACGACTTCACACATATTTTAAACCAAACCAAACTTGCCAAAAAAAAAAAAAAACAAAACAATCCTCCTATTCTTTATACCGAACATTAGATAAGTGGTTACATATATCTGCAAGAGAGTAACATCAGCCAACATTACATACACAAATGAAATCTCGAGTCTGGAAACAAGCAAATAATACGATTATTTTCCGCTTATGTGACCTAAAGTTTTACATTATCCTAAGTTGGAAGAACCCTAAACCTCGGCTCACCGAAGTAGAATTAGTGAAACGTCGGAACAAAGTACAACTTCTCAACTCTTAAGTTCAGTTCACTCATAATGATAGTGCTGGAAAGTCGAAGCTTGAGGGTGAGACAAGATATCTCATAATTACGGAGAAAGATTTGTCGGTAATACAAGCTGCACAACCCATTATTCGGACTCATAGGGTACCATTAGTTGTGTCGTATCAACCCAAGACAATAAGACATTAAAGCAGGACAGAGCATGTCAAACTTCACTCTTAGGTCTCAACTCTCAAGGACGGCCTCAGAGAGTATATTAACAGCCACAAGTAATGAAAATCATAAACAATAACAAGGAACCAACTATGCGTATAGAATGAAGAACAAATACGAAAATTTAAATATCACAAGTTGTAGTTTGTTTCATTTTAAGGCCAAAAGAAACAGTCCAAGGAATGGTTAACAATTGAAAGTGTTTCATCGCTTTTTGAAGTATTATTCCAGCAGGCCTGACTTCCAATCTCTATATCTCAAGTTCTAACGGTTCAAGTCATATGATTCCTATGCCATTGGAAAGCTTAAGGTCTTATCTAAATCAGGGATTTGGAATTACCATCATAGCTATTTTTTACAATGAGTTAACTTGGCTTATATAGGCCAAGCCAAAGCATCCTAGCCATCCATCTAACCTAGGATCTAAGGGCTTACATTAGTCTTCTAACAAGACAATACATAACAGCTACAAAGCCTTACAATTCTGAAAATAAAAGGCTAAAAACAAAGACATAGAAAAGGAGTGGTCACAAAGGGTCAAGCTTCCTTGTTTGCTAGCTTTATTTATGGATCTTGTGGACATCTTTTGTGGCTGCCAAGAGGTTCGTCCAAGAGTAGGAAGAGACCCAAATAACAGGCAAAAGGTGTCATGAAGCTTGCTTGATCAAAAGGGGAAGGTTGAAAGCGACATTCAACACAATACTCAAAGCTACTCCAAACCGGGGACCCTCTTGTGCTCAGTTTTGATTCTTCAATTTATGCTTGGTAGGTACCTTATTGAGATTAAGGTCCTTACTCAAAAATGTCTTAAACTCATCATAGAAGGGTTTAGAGTCATAAAATAGCACATCTTGTTAGACGTATTTGGAGTTGGACCTTGAATTGTGATGATGTCCAAAACCGGGCTTGACAGCAGTCTCAGGAAACCAGGTGCATCTTGTAGAGGGCATATCTCATAGCTCACAATGAATTTAAGGGCTCATGATAGCTAACTGGAAAGCTAAATGAGTTAGTTTTCATCTCCAAAAGGAATCAACCTTAATCATTGAGTAAATCTTGATATATTGAACCTTTAGTGCACATAGGTCATGGGCTGTTCCGAAATGCGTAGTCTGTTTGCATCGACCATAACTCAAGATATAAAATAGCTATGATGGTAATTCCAAATCCCTGATTTAGATAAGACCTTAAACTTTCCAATGGCATAGGAATCATATGACTTGAACCGTTAGAACTTGAGATATAGAGATTGGAAGTCGAACTCTTTGGAATAATACTTCAAAAAGCGATGAAACACTTTCAATTGTTAACCATTCCTTGGACTGTTTCTTTTGGCCTTAAAATGAATCAAAATGAAACAATTTTGTTTCAAACTCCCTTTCTTGAAAAGAATTTGTCCTCAAATTCTGTTGGTTCAAATTAAAGAGACTTGTTGCCAAGACTTTTGCCTTACCACTTATCAAAGCACCTAGCACACTTCAAGAGATGGCTCTCATGACTTCCTCCCGGATCATAGACTAGAATGGTGAATGGAAAGAGATGTGTTGCACCATTCCCAAACGAATTAGTTAAAATCGGGACAGAAATTGTAGGAGAACCAAAGAGCAAACCTCCAAATGACGACTTGGCTTGATCATTCAATTTGTGCGATCCTTGGTCACCTTTGGACAGTGGCACAACTTGATTCTTGGCCTCATTACCTTTCCTTTCAAGACCACAGTTTGGCTTGAACACTTGTGGGAGGGCAGCCCTCCTTTCAAAGCTATTTCCATTGACATTTCCTTGAGCAAGAATAGGAGCCTCACATCGTTTTTCCTTGCTCTTGAACTCCCTTGCTTGTTGTGATTGTACTTGAATGGAGTCATGAGGACCTCCATGGACTGATTCCTTTCCCCAAATAGTTCTTGGCTTGAGCTTAACTCGTGGTCCAATTCTCTTAGGAGTGGACTCTTCACTAGGAGGCTCATTTAGGAGTTTGCCTCCATAGGACTTGCTTGGCTCTTGGACATCTCTTGGCCACGACTTTTCTGGTTCCTTAGCCCTATCCTTGGCAAGGAGAGCATAGGAATTCTCCATATCATTTAGTCCTTGACACATTTTGGCCTCATTGATAAGAAAAGTCTCCATGAATGGTTCACTTATGGAGGATGGTGGAAGGGGTGGTAGGATAACCTTTCTTTTGCCCAGACTACGCATTTCGGAACAGCCCATGACCTATGTGCACTAAAGGTTCAATATATCAAGATTTACTCAATGATTAAGGTTGATTCCTTTTAGAGATGAAAGCTAACTCATTTAGCTTTCCAGTTAGCTATCATGAGCCCTTAAATTCATTGAGAGCTATGAGATATGCCCTCTACAAGATGCACCTGGTTTTGGTTTCCTGAGACTGCTGTCAAGCCCGGTTTTGGACATCATCACAATTCAAGGTCCAACTCCAAATACGTCTAACAAGATATGCTATTTTATGACTCTAGACCCTTCTATGATGAGTTTAAGACATTTTTGAGTAAGGACCTTAATCTCAATAAGGTACCTACCAAGCATAAATTGAAGAATCAAAACTGAGCATAAGAGGGTCCCCGGTTTGGAGTAGCTTTGAGTATTGTGTTGAATGTCGCTTTCAACCTTCCCCTTTTGATCAAGCAAGCTTCATGACACCTTTTGCCTGTTATTTGGGTCTCTTCCTACTCTTGGACGAACCTCTTGGCAGCCACAAAAGATGTCCACAAAATCCATAAATAAAGCTAGCAAACAAGGAAGCTTGACCCTTTGTGACCACTCCTTTTCTATGTCTTTGTTTTTAGCCTTTTATTTTCAGAATTGTAAGGCTTTGTAGCTGTTATGTATTGTCTTGTTAGAAGACTAATGTAAGCCCTTAGATCCTAGGTTAGATGGATGGCTAGGATGCTTTTGCTTGGCCTATATAAGCCAAGTTAACTCATTGTAAAAAACCAGATTGGAGTTAATGAAAATTAGGAGTTTTATGAGGTTTCTCAAAACCCTTGATTAGTTCTTTGCTTAGTGCTAGAACAACTCCATTACTTAGTGTTTGGGGTCGTGTATCTTGGCTTGCTCTGTGATCTGGCCAAGTGCATAAGGGGATTAGTTCTTGCTTTGTGATCTTGAACAACATCCCGAGTCTTGAGATTGCTTTGTGATCTTCTCAAGTCATATCCTTGTTCTCTTCTTGTGTCCAAGTAACGGTTTTACCTGTCCTTTGTGTGCCAATTATTGAGTCATTTGTGCTTGTTCTAAACAAGGTCGATTTCTGCAAGTTTTAATTGAATTCAACAGTCCAATTAAGTGTCCATTTTGAGTCTTAGTTCAATAGATTTCAAGCCAAAAACCATTCAAGTTGAGAGTTGTGTTTGTTTTACTTCAAGTGTCGCCAAAAAAGGGGTTATATTTGAAGGCTTAATCTTTGGCCAAGCCCAAATTCCTTTACAAATATACTTATAATGTGACAAATTTTAACACACATTCGAAAGGTTTAAGATAATGCGTCTGAAAAAGTGATACAGTTTGAAACAGTCATTGTTTTTTTTTTTTTTTTGGTAAAAGAGAAGCGGGATTAACCCTTAACAAAAAAGAGAAAAACAGAAAACGGGGCATCTGTCAAAAGAGTTTATCTAATTAAAGAAAAGGCCAGCAATTTTCATCCCACTAGCTCAAAGGCTATCATGGCAACGTAGGATCTCATTGGAAGTACGCAACTAAGTAACCTTACTCCTTGCTTAAATGTAGATAACTTTTCAAATGATTCAAAATCAAAATTTCAGCGATAAAAGTGCATCAATCGGCAGCTTCACAACACAAGAAGCTAATACAGTATATTGAGCTCATCGAAAAAGATACAGTAAGAACCAGCACTAAGGCACAAAAGTAGATGACAAAGATTTGCAACCCGTGTCAGCCTGAATGACCGAACCTTGATCTTATGTATTGTAGATCCATATAATTCAACATAAGGCGGAAAGAACAAAGTTACGTCTGCTCCCAAACAAAAATCTCAAGAGCTAATCGTAGAGTTGCCACTAGCGCATTCTAAAAGGCCCTTCTAAGATGGAATTAAATTACACCAAATTCAGCTACTAACCATCCTGAAACTGCATCACACATTCTAATGGCCTTTGTCACTCTAACAAGAACATCAATTCACGCAGATAACTTTTCAAATTATCCAAAATCAAAACTTCAGCAAGAACTCAATCAATCAGCGACGCTTCACAATACAAGATGCGCATACCACGTACTAAACTCGTCGAAAAGAAAACAGTAAGGGCCAGCAGAAAGGCACAGAAAAAGATGAAAAATATGTCGGGGCTATCTACTTGTGAGTTAGTACCAGACTACCAGGAAACATAAGGCGGAAAGAACAAAGTTATGTCTGCTCCCAAAGAATCATCTCAGGAGCTAAGCTTAGAGTTGTCACTGCTGCATCCTAAGTGGCCACTCTAAGATGGAATTTAAATTGTACTCATACCAAATTCAGCTAATAACCAACCTGACTTGTAACAAATTCTAATGGCATGAGAAAGAACCCTGATTGCTAATACCGCACAAACAATAACAACCTCCTCCTTGGTACGTCCCACCAAATCACCAATAGTAAATGGGGGATCAAACTATAAGCAATCATAATTAAAGTAACACCATCGAGAGTAATCGTCCCTTTTAACATTTACCAGAATTTTTTTAGCTCTGATTACACAAAAACAATTGAAAAACAAAGATACGAAAATAATGCACAAGCAAAAACCCCAATAAAACCTTAAACCCTAAGTCATAACCAAATGAATAGTCGACATTAATCGTCCCTTCAACATTTACCACAGGTTTTTTTACTTCTGGCTATAGTCAACAACAGACGAACAGACATAAAGAGACGCATTCGCAAAAAAACCTGGGTAAAACCTCAAACTCCAAATTAACAGTCGAAAATAATCGTCCCTTTGACAAATACCGGAGTTTTTTAATTCCAACTATAGTCAACAACTGAAGTCCAGACATAATAACTAATAAGACCTATTCGCAAAAACCCCGATAAAACCTTAAACCCTCAATCCACCAAAATCAGCACCCAGAACAATAGTAGTAATGTACTGCACAATCTCAAATCCAATCAAACAAATCATGATCCGCAAATCAAACGTCCATTAAAAAAACAAATTTAACAAACATTAACATCAATGAAGGGTAAAAACAACACAAATTAGAGACTAACCATCTGTAAAAGCAAGACCCCAAACTTGCCCACGCGTACGACACTACAAAACAAAACAAAACAAAAAGTCAGAAAACCCAACAGTTTCAATTGCACACAAGATGTTCGACGAAATGCCGCAATGAAAAAGGAATAAATTAACGAACTTTGGCAACATTAATCTTTGTAATTTCATAAGTAACATTGGGCGTATGTGATCTAGCTATATGACATCCCTTTCCACATTTGGGTAAATAGTTGACAATTTCAAACAAGGTTTTCTCCTCCTCCTCCTTATTCTTCTTCTTCTCCTTCTTCTTTCGCTTCAATTTCGTAGATGATTCACTTGTTTTTGTTGTTGTTATTGCTGTTGTTGATGATGGTGGAGATGAATTAGGGTTTAAGGTTGCGCTTAATTTGAAGGTTTGAAGAAGATTAAATGGAAGTCTTTTGAATAAGAAGTTTGTTACTGATTTTTCCGCCATTGTTAAGGCCATTTTTTAGCTTTTTGTGTTTTGCTGCTTCTCTTCTTGCTTTGCTCACTTGTGTTTGTGTATTGTTGTTGGGATGGGGTGTAACCGAGCTGAGCTCGAGCTTACCTATGATCGAGTTCGGCTCATATTGTAAAAATCGAGTTCGAGCTCGAACACGATCTCTTGAAATTAAGGCTCGAGATCGGCTCATATAATATTTTACGAGCCCGAACCCGAACTTTGTTTGCATACCATTTTTTCGAGCGTTATTTTAATTATAACGTAAATTTTGATTTAAAAATTCAAATTCAAACGAGAATATTATCTTTTTGTTAGCTTATACTCCCTCCATACCACACCAATGGTAACATGGACCCACTTTTTGTGAGGAGAAAAGTGGGTCCATATTACCATTGGTGTGGTATGAAGGGAGTAATAACAATTATTATGTAACTAGTTGAAAAGCCCGTGCATTGCACGGGCTCTCATTAGGATCATCTGTATAAATATATTCTATAGTTGATAAAAGAAGTTCAATTATGTTTAAATCATTGATAAACAAAAGTTCGTGGTTTGTGTAGCCGTCTAGTTGATCATCAATGAACTATTAGTGCTTCTAGAATAGAAGTTTTGTCATTTAGTAGTTATCATTTCAGTTGTGAAACATCAAGTAATATGGTAAAAGTATGTAATTAGTTTTTCCATTATTGTTATAGGTATCACTGGTTTTAATTAAATACAATAGTTATCTCCATAAACATAGTGTAGCTCACCAAATGAACCGCCCTTAATAACTGAGACAGACCTTTATGAGTTTTGCAAATTATTTTAATCTATAACAACTACGTAAAACTAAACGGTGTTACGTAAAGCAACAAGTTTCATAATTATCAATATTTAGTGTGTTTAGAAAAAATGTTAGATCTCCTATAGTATAAGTTTACCTTGACTATCTACAATTAAGAGACTGTTTTGCTCTTTATATACTTCTCGTAAAATCAAATCAATACCGAATTCCAATAATTTAATAGTCTCTAAACAACTGTACACAAATATATGTGATTCTATTACATAGAATGCATGAGGCTCTCATTAGGATCATCCTTAACAATATGCATGTTGAATGTTCTAAGAATTCAAACGTTGGTTTACATTGTCATGGTTTGGTAGTAGAAGTCAACTAAGTTGATAAAAAAAGTCCAACTATGTTGAAATCGGAACACAAAAAACTTTAGGGTTGATTTAGTTGATTGTTAATGGATCATCAGTCCCTTTAACATAAAAGCTACTTTTTTTGGTATTAGTTATAACAGTTGTATAGCATCCGAAGAGACATCAGTTGAATTATGTAATTACTTATTTTTATTGTTGTACGCACCACCGATTTTAGTTAATTTAAAGCGTCATTAAATGTGGTTTAATTCCATAAAATGAACACGTGGTTTTGTGTGGATTGGAGAGAGTAGGATATTAGGATACTACTCTTAAACTCCATTAGTTTTAGATTAATTATATTAAAATTATAACCCATTTTTGTTTATTTGAAATGTTATTTATTAACAAAATTAAGTCTCATTATCTTAGATTTTTAATTACTGTTCACAAATCCTCATTTATGATGGACATATCCGTCGCAAGGTTGCGACAGGTCAAGTATTACTCATATGGGTAGATAAGACAAAAGCAGAATGCCTAGGAAGTATCAATATGTTTTGTCTTATCTACCCACATGAGTAGTACTTGATCCGTCGCAAGCTTGTGGCGGATATACCCGTCAGAAGAAAGACTTGGTGCCTACTCTTTATTTATAATAACAAAATGAACAAATTTTCAGAAAAGAGTTTCAATTTTAAGAAATGGCTTCAAATTACTAAATATATATGTACAATCGTTTCACTTCTTAACCAATATATATGAGTTTGACCTAATTTATTACACCAAGGAGTACTTTATATTCAACTAAACCCATATGGGATACCCCATAGTTAACCATTAAAAAAAAGAACCATTTCCACTTTGATGCCCAGAAGTTTAGCCTAATTTCACTTTAGTCCCCTGAGGTTTGCATAATTTCACTTTGGTGCCTTGAGGTTTTGACTTTTTCCCACTTTAGTGACCTATACATAACAATCTTAGTATTTTATACTCCCTCCATTCATCTTTTATCTTCCCATTTATCTAATATACGTAGTTAGTATTTTATTGAAATAGAATGGAGGGAGTACTAAAAAAATATTTTGAAAATAAAGGCATTTTTTTTCCAATATTATGTTGATTATACTATTTTGTAATTTGTATGCAGTTTAATATCTAATTTTGCACTTTATTTTACTGAAAATGTAATTAAGATAAAGGCCTCACCAAAATGAAATTTTATTCAAAACTCAGGTTACCAAAGTGGGAAGTAGTTGAAACCTCAGGACACCAAAGTAGAATTATGCAAACCTCAGGGCACTAAAGTGGAATTAACCTGAACCTCAGGGACCAAAATGGAAATTTTCCAAAAAAAAATGAAAAGCTACAGTAAAAACTATTGCACTTTTAAATATACAATCAGTACATTACAAAGTAATAAGTCTAATAACCAGCCATACGCAAACCGCGGTAAATAACTAAGTGAATAAAAACACATAGATGAATTGGAATTTAGAAAGTAAAAATTGATGTAACCGCTTAATTTTGTATATTCGGCAGCTAAATACATTTTTAACGTCTATTATGGATTTGAAACCAATTTGAAGAAAAAATTCGGTGATATAATGGTAGATTATATATAGTTCTCACAATTTTTCTATATATTTATCGTACACTGATTTATTCATAGTTAGCTGGTTCTTGGATTATTAGTCCGTCCCGCATAAAATCATAATTCTTGACTTTGTTCATTTGTATTTAATTTGTTGGCTCATTTCACAAAATCGATATGAGACTTATTTAATATTTATAAATGGTAGCTCAAATTTTTTTAATCTGATGTGAATATTATTGGTTATTTAATCATACACATTTGATACGGTATAGTAAATCAGAGTTAAAATTATTTCATGCCATCGTTGATGTTGTTTATTTCTACTATTGTCATTGTAGAAATTTTTCTCTGCCAAATGTTAAGTAAATGTTAATCTTTACTTCTTTTTCCTTTTATGACATGTTACTTTTTCCTGAAATATTTTTTTAAAAATAAAAATAAGTTTTGTCCTAAGGTTTTTGTAAGACAATTACGGGTTTGGTTATAATTAACAACTCGTGTAAATCTTTTAAATATTCAAAAAAGTTTTTAAATAAAATTATCTTTGTTACTACACGAGTTTTTCTAAGTACTTAAAATCGAACAAATTAGATTTTTGACAATATTTTTATTTGTAAGAAATTAGGATCCTTTTTTTTTCTCACAAAGATTAATTGTATGTTTATAAAATATACTTACAATTTTAACACTTTTATACGTTTATTATATGAATTTTTTTGCTTTATAAATGTTTCTAAAATAAATATTCTTTATAGAGTTATTTTTCTAATATTATTTTAGTAAAGAATAGTCGATAAATTATTAGATCCACTTCTATTAGTATTATTTTTCTCATAAATTATTAGATCTACTTTGATTAGGATAATTTTATCACAAATTATTAACAGGAAAAATCTAGATCTACACTTATTAGGAATTCTAAAAAAGTTGGACTCTCTAATATCACTCGAAAAGTTTTTGCTTTATATATATGTATTGATTTTATCTTATAAACTAATATTTTAATTTATTTATTTTAAAATTGATACAATTTAATTAAATATATTGAAAAACATTAAGTAATTTTAAAAATAACGAGCTCAAACGAGCTCCCGAGCCGAGCCTTGGTGTGCTCGAGCTCGGCTCGGTTTGGGCTCAGCTTAGTTCGAGCTCGAGCTCAGTTTAACCGATCTCGTGCCGAGCTTTGACCGAGCCGATCCCGAAGGCTTGTCGAGCAGTTCATTTACAGCCGTAGTTGTTGGGATGGAAAAATAAGGTTTTTGTTTGTTGGACTTAGTCACGAGTTTCAAACTCGACATTTTTTTTTCAAGTCGTAGTTCTCGGAAAGTTTTGAGCTCATAAATACGAGTCATGGCTTTTTAAAATTTTCCAGATATAAACATTGAGTATTTCGGACAAATGTCAAATCTCAAGGGTACGCGCATGCATTTTCCAATTAAATATCGAAAGGTTTTTGAGGATTACATGATTTTAGGACATACAAGTTACATCATGTTTGAGCACTAAAAAGAAAATGAAAGTGTTTTGATATGCTAGGACGGGTCCATATACTAGCTTCGAAAATGCGAGCTTTTTTTTTTTTTTTTTTGGCAGCTGTAAAAAAAAGAAAATGCGAGCTATATATAAATTAAGATGAGTTTTTTTTTTTTTTTAATCGAGTACCAAATGCCAATCATATACGGAGTGTCAGAGTACTTGTTTTTATGGCAATCACTTGTTTTTCATGCTGAACATCTTGTAACTTTGGAGCTAAACAGTAAACACCATACTCAAAGCAACAGTGCAACACTCAAAGCACCGCAAAACATGCGAGTACGAAACTCGGAGCTCTCTTGAGTCTCGAAGTAGGGCTAGATGATCGATCAAGATAACAGTCTAAGATTGTGGTATCATCATAGCATGTAACTACCGATAACAATGCAGCAGCAACCGCTATTGTTAGCGGTTTACACCACAAAGCAGTCTCACATCACAAAAAGATTTAGCATTAACATGAATTCAGTTTTTGACCAAAGTGAGCAACGCCTCTAAACCGATAGTTAATTAAGCAACAAGCAAATCGCAACAAAACTTAAACATCCATTTTGGCAAATTACATTTTCCGCAATTCCCCCAATATTCAGGAATTTCCCAACTTTCTGAATTTCAGTTCCCTACAACTGGAAGTTGAGGATACAAAACAAACACACCGAGACGACTATCGCTACCATAAAGAAGTTTTCACACAGGAACGTTCAACTTGGCATTAACCCTGCTCGCTCTTAATCATATTGCTGTTCGTCCTCCTCGTCTTCATACTCTTCCTCATCGGCTGTGGCATCCTGATACTGCTGATACTCGGCAACCAAATCGTTCATGTTGCTCTCTGCCTCTGTGAACTCCATTTCATCCATGCCCTCCCCGGTGTACCAATGCAAGAAAGCTTTCCTCCTGAACATGGCTGTAAACTGCTCGCTCACCCTCCTGAACATCTCTTGGATTGATGTCGAGTTACCAACGAATGTGGATGCCATCTTAAGACCAGTAGGTGGGATGTCACAGACAGTCGACTTCACATTGTTGGGAATCCATTCGACAAAGTAGGAAGAGTTCTTGTTCTGAACATTAAGCATTTGTTCATCCACCTCCTTGGTGCTCATCTTACCACGGTATATGGCAGAGGCAGTCAAGTAACGGCCATGTCGAGGGTCGGCGGCACACATCATGTTCTTGGCATCCCACATTTGCTGTGTTAGCTCGGGAACTGACAAGGCACGGTACTGCTGTGAACCACGTGAGGTGAGAGGGGCAAAACCCACCATGAAGAAGTGAAGACGTGGGAATGGGATGAGATTGACAGCCAGCTTCCTGAGGTCAGAGTTAAGCTGACCAGGGAACCTAAGGCAGCATGTGACTCCGGACATTGTTGCAGATATCAAATGATTCAAGTCGCCAACTGCAAAATATAAAATCAAGTTCAGGCACGACCAAAATAAGATATTTAGATCAAAGAGAGTCACGCTATCTAGCTTCTCCTTCCAACTTTCTCTCACATAGCCATTTAATATTGAATGGATCTCAGAGAAGAGGTTGGAGGGAGAAAGTAGATGAATATAACAAAGCAAAAGTAAATGATCTCAGCGAAAAAACGAAATTATAAGAATCATAATACCAACCAGAGGCGGCAAACAATAAAATCGTGATTCTAAAATTTCTACTCCAATTAGATTCAAACTGATTTACAATGATGACTAAAAGCAAATAAGAAGAAACAAAGGATAACTTGCACAAATATGACCGCTTAAACAAACTATAAAAACAATAGAATTAAAATACAAATGAAAGGTAGAACAGAATTGTGAAAGCTTACAGCTAGGAGTAGTGAGCTTGAGTGTCCTAAAGCAGATGTCATACAAGGCTTCATTATCAAGAACCATACACTCGTCAGCATTCTCTACTAACTGATGCACAGACAAGGTTGCATTATATGGCTCAACGACAGTATCAGACACCTTTGGTGAAGGGAACACAGAGAAAGTCAGCATCATCCTGTCTGGGTACTCCTCCCTGATCTTGGATATCAAGAGAGTGCCCATCCCGGAACCAGTTCCACCTCCCAAAGAATGACAAACCTGAAACCCTGCATAGACAATACATTACCACATTAGCAAGTTAAAACCAACAACAAAAAGTAAGAAAGAGTTCCCATCCCACACCCCATTCCACCCCGCCAAGCAACGTCAGCAATGCCTTTGAAGCAAACCAGTTCATTCATCAAAAACACCGCAGCAATAATACAATGATATGTAAACAGCTGCAAAGAGCATAACCAAAATACAATTGATAGAAAATACAAGGCAAACTTCAATGTACATCCCCGCTTCTTACAACGTTTAATTCACTTGACAGATGCAAGGCAAACAACAGTTCACTACACAAGATCTTAAACTCACAAACACTTTGTTTTCCCACAGAGCCATACCGTTGTACACAATCTACCCAGTACATATACATCAATTTCGGCACACAATACACTATATCCATACCATAAAACAGTAAATATACAGCAAGAGAACACCATACTACATAACAGAAAGGCATATACAACATAAAATCAAGGAAAAGAATAACAGATTTCAGTGACGCATATCATCGAACACCATCAAAGCCAACACATATACATCAAAACATTCACTAAAACATTACACCAATGCCTCAACGACACCCTGGAAATGCGCACAGCATTAAACATACGAAAATATTTCACTGAGGCATTTCGTCGATCCACAACAAAATCTCCCCTAAAAACAGCCACAAAACAATAAATTAAGCAACATAACTACATACACAACATAAACAAACAAAACCCTTCATTGAGGCATTTCGTCGAACACTACATACGCAGTACAATAAACCACAACAATCTTCTCTTTCGGATCTACTCTTCAATCTCCGCTCACATACAAAATAAACGGTTTGCGAGAGGAGATCTGGGTAAAACCCGGAAGCCGAAAAAACATATACTATCAAATTAAAGCTCGCAAGAAATATAAAAGGTAAACAAATGACCGAGTCGGAAATAAAACAACAATAAACAAAATTAAATCGAAAACTACCTTGAAGACAATCACAATTCTCAGCTTCTTTTCGAACAACATCAAGAACAGAATCAATCAACTCAGCACCTTCAGTATAATGTCCTTTAGCCCAATTATTCCCAGCACCAGATTGACCAAAAACAAAGTTATCAGGTCGAAAGATCTGACCAAATGGACCGGATCTGATACTATCCATAGTACCCGGTTCAAGATCCATAAGAACAGCGCGTGGTACATACCGTCCACCACTCGCTTCATTGTAGTAGACGTTGATACGTTCTAATTGTAACTCGGTATCACCTGCGTATTTTCCAGTGTTATCGATTCCGTGTTCTGCACATACTACTTCCCAGAACTTGGATCCGATTTGGTTTCCGCATTGTCCACCTTGAATATGAAGGATTTCTCGCATTTTTTTCTAGGGTTTGAAAGGGGGAGAAATTGATTTGGGGATATTTTTAGGGTTTGAGGAGAGAGGAGAGAGAAAGTTAGGGTTTGTTGTGATTTGGGGAAGAAAGTGAGAGGTGAAGTGAGAGGGTATATAGGAAGGTGGGGTGAGGGGATAAATAAACGGTAACGGCTACTTTTTGGGGTTAAGAAGAAGCGGTGAAAATGTGAGCTGTTTGTTTGAGGGTGGATATTTTTTTGTGGAAATGATTTTTGAATTTTGAAAATGGAACGAAACCCTTACCCTAGAGCGTGATTTTGAATTATTTTTGGAGTTGGGGTGATTGACGGTCAAGTAAGAAGCATTATTCAAATATATTATTCAAATATGGGTAAATCTAAAGAAGAGTAAGAAGCATCAAAAGCCCCTAAAAATTAACAAGAATCTTTCTAATTTCAGATGTTTAGTTATAAACATTGAGTTACAACACCAAAATGAAGGAATTTAACAATTGTATAACAAGTTCCTTGTGTTTTTTTGCCATATATTATTCAAGTATGGACAAACCTAAAGAAGAGTAAGAAGCATCAAAAGCCCCTAAAAATCAACAAGAATCTTTCTAATTTCAGATGTTTAGGTATAAACATTGAGTTACAACACCAAAATGAAGGAATTTAACAATTGTATAACAAGTTCCTTGTGTTTTTTTTGCCATATATTATTCAAGTAAGGGCAAACCTAAAGAAGAGTAAGAAGCATCAAAAAGCCCCTAAAAATCAACAAGAATCTTTCTAATTTCAGATGTTTAGCTATAAACCCAGAAAGTATCATATGTTGTTTTGTTGAAAACAACATGAAATTCCACAAATTTAAGAGATGGGTGGGTAGCACTGCGTCTCTGACTCTCTGCTGCATCTCCAAATTTCACTATCCAAATGAATACACATAATTGAATACTATCCAGATGAATAACACACATAATTGAATTGAATTTCCTGTCGAATCTTGACAGTAATCTTTCTTGTTAACATCTGCTCTAAATAGACTTATAAACAAGCCTCTTCATCTCGTTTCTCAAATAAAGAAATGCCTTTCCTCATTAATGGCAACCAAATTCATCTTTTTTTTTTCTATTGTTGTAATTGTAAAGAAAATAAAGTGAAATTTCATGATAGGAACAATGACTTGGAGAGCTCAACATTCTTCTTTATTGTTAAAAAAATAAAAATGGATATGATAATTAAGAAAGAGAGAAGGAAATAACAGGGAAGAAAGAACAATGAAGAAGGCCAGACAAATCAAAGAAGTTCAAGAAAGAAAGAGAGATAGAGAATAAAGAAGAAGGGGAAGGACCGAAGGAGGAATTAGTAGACAAAACAGAAGATGACTGGCATCAACAGGTAAACAAAGTGACCAAGTACAATCCGGGAAAGGAGTAGGATAGTTAGGATTATATTGAGTTAAAGCATACTATGGATTATTATAGGAAGGGTGTCCATGTATGGGTTATTCACATTAATTAATCCTTTTTTTTTATAAAAAAAGATTTCCTTTTAAAGCTAAAAGCGGAATTTATCAATTTTAAGACGGTTCATATGGATCGATGTTGTATTGTAGAACGGAGCCTATTAATATGGAATTAACCCATAAAGCTATGTTTAATCCATAAAACTACATATATATGTACGATTTGAGTTGGCTAATAGTGGTGGGTTAAATTTTCCCAACACGCGTGACTTGGATCAAATCCTAATTCGCCTAAAATTGGAGGTTTGATTGAATATATCGCAGGTTTTGACTGTCAAAGAAAGATATGTGTTGAGTCAATCAGAACCAACTCTAACATATCAATTGACTAGGTTAAGGACCGACCTGTATCAAACCTGTCATGACCTCGGTTTAGGTCTAGGCTGGTCAAGGCAACGTAGACCCGTGTCTAGCCTAACCCGAGTTGTGGTGGCACCTATATAATTGGGACGTGCTTTTTCACAAACGGATTTTACTCTTTCACATACGATTTTTACAATTTTAGCCTTGTCATTTTTTCCATTCTTTTACCCAATTGACTTTTTTTCCCCCTTCTTTAATCTCCCTTCACCACCAACACCTTCGTTCAGTATCCTTGCGCCGGACTCCGGTTAGTTCAGTCGCCGACCACGTTGCTCCGCCCGACCTCACCGAAACGTGAAAAGAAAAGAAAAAGGGAAAATGAAATAAAGGGATGGCAGAATGAAGATTGTCGGAATAATCTCTGTATAATTCTATGAATATTAGAATGAATGCTTCTACGTTGAACATTTATGTGAAAAATGATAAGAAATTAAAACTCAATGATAGGTGTCGCATGCCGGTGGTCAATGGAATCTCACACCTTTCTCGATACAAACTACGGAGTACCCTTCAATCCCATCAAACGCAGCAAACGCACCCTCACATACCACGCTCTAACCACCGCACACCATCCAAAACCACTGTCCATCAATTAGAACCACCACGTCTTCATTGATAACAATTGATAAACAAGTATACATTAATTTCACAAATTAACAAACCCTAATAATTTTAACAAAACATATTAGTAATTGTTAAAATAACAAAATTATTTCACTAATTGGAGAATTATAATCCATTATTTAAGTTTTTAGAATATCTAGATTCAATTTTAGGGAGAAAGAGAAATAGAAGATTTAATTTGTCTAGGTTTATGAAAAGGATATGATACGGAGAATTAATGAAAAAGTGTATGTGAAGGAGTAAAACACATATGTGAATAAATAATTCCGATATACTTTGGTTGTTTGTTAATTAAAGCCCAAAATACCTCGAAGACATTATCGTGCACCTCTAAGTGTGTGATAGTAAGAAATACATTTTCATTTTTAAAATTGTGTCAAAAGAGGTGCAGGAACATAAGGTTGAGGGGATTTGAACGCGGGACTTAATTGTCACGATATGACAATACCTTCATTTTAACCACTTTAACCACAGGGTTAAGACATTTTAAGTCCACACATTCATTTTATGTGGGCAAAAATAAGTTGATAAACAATTTGTTATCGAGTCAATTGATTTCTTGAAATAGATTACTTATATTTTGATGAATCTAGTCCTCCTTGGCTCTTTTGATGAACATACAAAAAAGTATAAAGCTAAAAAATCATATCATATTATACTCCCAACATAACTTCCTTTACAAAAAGAAACTAAAAAATCAATGTCAAAATATCATCCACATTTTAACCATTGACACAATAAGACTAGGTCTACTACAAATTTCCTTATGGCTAGCAGCCTAGCAACACAAAAATGCATAAGAAAAACTACCACGGATTTACAAGTACGGTCGATGTACAAAAAAAACCAAGGGACAAACCCTCAAAGCTCTTCCGCGATAAAGGGCTGAGATCAATATGGTCTATAACCTGCCAAAAATACAAGAACACTGCAAATAATTTTGTTAGCATCACCATCCTCTGAGTCTCTGAGTATATCCAAGTTCAACATGATCAGGGACATTGGCTAGATGTGAGTACCCGACACACAAGATCCGCCACTGAGTAAGGCCACAGGACCAATAACCAGGTCTAACCATTTTTAAAGTCATGCAAATAGACAAGAAGATTACATGAAATATCCAGCAAGAATTAGAAAGAGTTATATGGTACTCCTAGTATACAACATCAAAGCCTTATTCATGTCCATAAAATGTGACGGAATTTTTACACGGAGTTCAACAAATCTACCGCAACCCTCCTCCTTTATCCGGGCTTGGGACCGGCAATGAGATACTCACTCACAGGCGGAGTTAAAGAGTTATATTGGTATAAGGACATGAAACCACATAAGACTCACCTCTACTTTGGCTTTTTAGTCTTTCTTATAAGGTGGACAGGGCTTACACAGGACAGCCATCAACACGCTTGTTAGCATTCTTATTTGGATTGAACGACCTTACAATACAAAATGAGCACAATTATCCAGGTTGTAACAAAATTGTTCAAATAGCAGGGTCGTTTGGGATCGTTTATATCGATAGTACAAGTTTGTACAGAATAAATGGTAAATTGGTAGGATCTTTCAGGACTGTAGAAGTTTCAGTTTTCTTCTATCTCGGTCAATAGTAATATTGTTGTATAATTATAGCTTTCACTCAGCTGATGCACTCAATATAAAATATGTGTTTAAAACTTGTTTATTCAGGTTATCCAGTATCTTATGATCCTCAATCCAATCCAATCCAATCCAATCCAATCAGATATCAATACCCTTCCTCTCATCCAAAGTGGGTTCCCTATTGGAACAACCTTGCAACCAACAAATATCATATATAAGCACTGCTTAACTTTCTCATGAACTAGTTGCACAAAAAGTTTCTCCTATTTAAGGATGGTAGATCTAAAAAGGAGAGGATGGTAAAAGAAGCTTTTAAAACCAAGCAATAATGACTAGCCGCTGACCCGCTGTCAGAACATATCACAAGGTATCAAAGAAACAACAACACTATTACAGAGAGAGGGATGTTAACAACAGAAAAAGGATAATTTTCTGATGAAACATAATGAAAGTTGCGTCAAGAATTGTATTATTTTACATTATTTTATCATGGTCCTAAAATAAAAAAAAAAAGTGGCAAATCATTGACTTCATCAGAAACAATTGAAAATTAAACATCATGAAAATTAAACATCATAGATAGCACAATATATACCATAAACTTTACAAGAGATATTATAAACACATACCTTTCTAAGGTCTGGCGACTCATTAAGTAGAATCGTTACAAGTTACCTCATAGTTTGAGATGCGGAATACCAACGACAATCTCATATTTTGTTGTTTGAGAAATCTTTTACAGAAGACATCAGCATCACCTTTTAGATCTCACTCCCAAACCTAGGGATAGGAAAATAGCAAGAAGCTGATTACAACTATCTGTAATAGCAATGCAAATGGGACAAGAAACAGAAATGTATGCAGGATCCTAAAATTTCTATATATGAAATTCTTAAAACTATGGTAACATCACATTCAAACACAGTGTATTACTCCCTATGTCCCGGTCAATTGTTGTCCTTTGGTTTTGGCACAAAGAAAAAGGAAAGAGAAAGGAGTCAATTACCAAAAGGACAACAAATGACCGGGACAGAGGGAGTATTGGTCAGTTTTAAGTTTTAACATTCCTTATGTGTCTCCCTCTTTTGTCTCACAATTATCAGTTCATCATCCTCACGCCAAAGATTCTTGAGCTAACAGTGACTACTCAAGACATTAGAGAACTTTGTTAGATTTTTAAGCGATGCATAGCAAAATACATGCCAAACAATTAACTCTAAAAGACATTCTCCTCTTCATAAGCCTGGCCACAGGCCACAGCCTTACCGGTCTTATTTCCAACAGACAAGGACTCAAAACGATCAGAATGTATATCTTGCACTCGTCTCATCCAGAATATGTATCAAATTTCAGGAACTAAATTAACCACAGTTTTACCTTCTGTTGTAAAATCAAATCGCAAATTTTTGCTATGGGAACTGTGCACGTCTTATGTATGTTTCCAGGCAGCAGCACAAAGAGAGACATTCTGAGTGAGCTAATACTCCCTCCGTCTTTTGTTTTAACTTTTTTATTCTTTGTGAGTAGTCCTTTAGTAACAGGTAAGCAAATTACTGGGTCGGAAGGTGTACTAAACAATAATTAGCTTGACACCTAATAAAAGGACCGGATACTATTAATTTTTTATCCAAAAAAACAAACAGTACACAGGCAACAGATACAGCATGCTATTTGACAAAAGCAATAACTGGTTAAACTAGTAGCTTATGGTTAGCAGGTTAGTTGGGTAAGTTTAACTCATAACTTGCATTATACATCATGATTGCTGATTAGCAGTTTACCTCTTAGCAGGTTGTGTACAATGACAATATTTATCATCTACAATTAAGTTATCTAAAGTATATTCGTCCGACAAGAATATCAAGGCAAGGGATGGTAACAAAAATACAGCAGTAACGATAAGAAGCTAAAACGCTGAATGATGTCCCTAAAAAATTTGTCAATCAAAAATTGGTCTCTCAATCACCTAATGTGAGACTGCATCTCTCGCAAGGTCTTTGTGTCGTGTCATAAGACTCCATATGCATGCCCCAGCGCTGCCAAATAAACGATTTATTTCCTACAGCTATCACTAGCAATCATTATCGTCCGTAAGAACAATCACAATTTAACCAAAAACAATATATTCTGAGTTCTATATCCAATTTACACACCTTTTCCTACTCCCATATTGGGTCCAAGTACCTCCCAAAACCTCCTAAGGTGTTATACCCCACTCTTAAAATCCATCCGTCTATTTCTCCAAGCTTCATTAAATTACTTTTAATCGCAATTATTCATGTTTCACACCTTTGTCCATTTGCCTACTCTCTGGTGTTTGGTTCAAACACAAAAGATATGAGGTATGGGTTTGGAATGAGCCAAACCCACCAAGTGTTTGTTTGGCAAATTTGGGGGTTTCATACCCATACCTCAAAGCCATGAGGTATGGGTTTCTCATGCCCAAGGAGGGGGGTGGGTATGAGATTGATACCCATGGGAATCAAATTTTAATAAGCAAACATGTGAAAATAATTATTACGACATATTGTAAATGAAACATTTTATATAGTTATTTGATTAAATCTTTATTTTCATGATTTTATATGTTAAAATTATTATTTAAACTATTGGATTTTACCTATTTTAACTTTAACTTAGTTTCAAACTCATACCGCATACAATTGAAACAAACACAAGGTATGAGGAATGAAATTCCAACCCCATACAACCCAGGTATGATTCCTGATTCCAAACCCATACCCATGCGCGAAACAAACTCCTCCTTAGACGAGCTATGAATCGTCTACAATCACTAAATTTCCCTCTCTAGAAAAGAGGTTTCAGCGTAAAGGTTGAGACGGGGTAATAAATTTAGTCACATAAACATGACCTTACCACACTCTATACGCGACTCCAAGAAACCTTCTGCTTTTCAACCTGCTCCTTCCAAGCTTCATTGAACATCTATGGCTGGACCAAATTCAACCTGAAAACACAATTAATGTAAGCACTAGACTAATAAAACAGAATTAGCAACATTAAATAGAACAAAACAGAACAAGTTAAGATGACACCAACCAAGTGAGTCAACAATTGGGAAATAAATTTATCGGCACAATGTCAAGAAAATAATTTATAGATACAATGGTCAAACAAAAATAATACCACCTCTAATAATCCACATTCCACACCAACAATCCTATTGCAATTTGTTTCTTAAAAATACACCCGTTCCACAGGGACGATTTTTCTAGCAAATTTGATAAGCGCTATGAGCAGTTATTTCATTTCAAACCGTTTTGCTACGAATCATTTTAGGCACAACAGAAAACAGTCGACATTTACTTTTAGGTGACTACAAAAATTCACTAATCGGAATGTTTACCATCACGAACTTTCGGTGCTTTATTATTTTTTTTTTTTTACAATAAGTAGCAAGGATTGAATTATTTTTGCAAAATCGTGTGCCTAAACACCTTGCGGTGACTCTGCCAGCACCATTTCCCCAACATATGTTTTCGAATCTAAAATCACTGCTCTGCAAGAGCTAAGTGCTGGCCAACAAAACTAAGTATTACCCCATAAAAACTGAGAATGCTAATAATAACAGGGTGTTGCATACTTCCGTCATTAATCTGCTATGACTTTGAGGTTTTTCAGAAACTATCCCTATCAGTCATCAACTAGGGGATACTTCATCTCTTTCCATCTTCATATCGTTTATCTCGCGAGAAGTTTTTGCGAGAAAAAAACACTAGCAATGAAATTCATACACACTATCCTAATTAGTTGCTCTAAAAGGATCCGAAAATATATATGTACATCTCCTTTTTTAGTTAAAGAAATCTCCTTCTTAGTTAAAGAAACCAATCTTCTTTCTACTTACAGAAATAAATCTTTCTTTGAAGAAATAACTCTCGCTTACAGTTAAAGAAATAAATCTCCTTTCTAGTTAAAGAAATAAATATCATTTCTAGTTGTAGAAATAAATCACATTTCTATCCAGAGAACGGAAATCTCGCTCCCATAAATAATAACTAAACCCAATGTTTTTTAAGACAAGAGTACTATTAAAAAATCCATATTGCTTAATTGCCTCGTTTATAGTTATTAAGGCAAGAACAACGAGGTCTTACTGCTAAGGAGGAATAAAAGATTTGGATATACTCAACAAGATTGAATAGCCATAGTACATAGCGATATTGTTTTCAAATGACACGTAATGAAATTGATCGAAATATGCCTTAGTCGATCATTCATATATCAAATTAAGTGAGTCATTTTACTTTATTCTCACACGTTCCAAAACCAAATAAATCTGGCTCTATTGGGGGAAGAAGAAATAAAATCAAAATCAGCTTTTTTAGGAAGAATATTGATTTAGTTCCAAATAAGCCAAAAACTAGTATGTACGGAGCAAAGATGAGGAATTTGGGAAGCAACTATGAACAATGGTGTGTCATTAAATTCATAGAGCACCACAACTTGTTTAATTTGAGTCTAAATATTTATAAGAACCAATAATATGATGCATAATACTCCGTAATAATTATCACGAAGTCTGATTTACTTACACATCCTATTTTCACATTTATTTAATACTATTTATTTTTTAATTATTGCTATTAAGTTGATTTCAACTATTTAATCTCCTTTTAAGAAAAGAAATTTTTTTAGTTCTAGGACTTTCAAGCTTAATTTTCGGATCAACTACTTTTCATGTTTCACTTTTTTTTTCCCTAATATATTTCTTTCGTATAATTTTTTACGCAACCAGTCATTGACGGTTCCAGAGGGTGATTCCATGTTAAATCATTGCAAATTAATCTGAGATTAAGCCTTTCATAATGTTGTTATTGTTGTTGAATAATCCCACATGCCAAACACACTCACTCCCATCTCCGATTAATAAAATTCATGGCACAAAGTACAACTCCTTCGCCTTGTTTACAGCAGACTGGACAATTTCTACCTCGTGGAGGAATTGGGTTAAGTTACACTTACTATCCCACATAAGTACGAAGTAATTCACAAGTATAGCAAGAAGCAAAGAACAAAATATTGCACATCTTTTCTTGAACGCTGATCTTCATTGAAAAATATTCTGGTATAAAAGCACTTACTAGCATAGTAAGTACTCTTTTTAGATGCATCTATAAAACCGAGTAGTTCGTACTTCAACAGATAATTTCCCTTCCCTACCTTATAACTTAGTTTGAGAAGGCGCGAGGCGCACTGGGGTGATGGGGTCCTAAGGGACTGAGGCGCAAGGCGAAGGTGCGGCGCACTGATTTTTCAAAAGAACATCCATATTTTACAATCAAATTTTGTGCGAGGATAGCCCCTTTTTTTTGTTTTAAAGAGGGCTAACATGTATTTAAAAGTGAAAATTAAGGGTAAGGGGGAGAAAATAAGAGTAAAAAAAAAGAATTTGGGAAAAAAAAAAGAATATGGAATTTCACACTATGCGCCTTAGGTGCACTTT
This sequence comes from Silene latifolia, assembly GCF_048544455.1. NCBI lineage: Eukaryota > Viridiplantae > Streptophyta > Magnoliopsida > Caryophyllales > Caryophyllaceae > Silene > Silene latifolia. Next base: position 198,089,767 of record NC_133526.1, read on the forward strand.
TTGTATTCCATGCGCGATCTCACTGTGCCTTGTGCCTAGGCGCGCTTTTAAAACTAAACCTTATAAGCGGTCTTCCTCAAGCTAGCTTTGGTTGGTTAATACAATCAGTTCATCCTTTTTACTAGTTCATCCTTATTACAATTGCCCAACTGTTACGGAGGCTTTCGAAACTTTGGTTTCATTCGGCTCCTTTATGGAAAATGGAGGAATTCCCTAAATTACAAGATTCCCTTTTCAGCAAATATCCACTCACATCCAGCTACCCCTGCCCTCATGATGCGCAATTATACAGATAAAAATTGGAGAGAAAAGGACCCAAATTTAAGGATCAAGTTATGTAATACAACTATATATTGTGTCCTCTCAGTCAACAAAAATTCTAAAGCCTCAAAGAATAAGCCGTTCAACTTTTTCCCTGTGCTTAGATCAATATGCATCCTACCTCAGGAGGCCAGGGAAAGGCCAACAGTCGTAGAACTATAGATCTTTTGGGACCAGGAGACAAAACAAACATCTTCAAAAATGAACACCAATTCTTCTCCTTAGGCCTCTGGGTAAGTTGATAAATGAATAATAAAGTAACTGAGTTCTGCCATAAAAAACTCTAAATTACAATTTATCTACAAAATCACTTGTCCATTTTCGTTATTCATCATATACGCTTCTTCTAGGTCCGAGATGAAACTAATGCTCTTTTGCTCAACACATCGCCACGCATGGGTGCCAAAAATGGTAACAATGAACCACCTTCAATGAGAAACTCGATTGGTACTATATGGGGAGGAGATTCTAAAGTCTCTATAAAAAAATGATTCACGAACACTATGAAGCTTAGGTTTGGGTCGAAACCGAGATCTTGTCTAAGCTTTTTAGATAACACCAAAAAAAAATTGTTATGGATATAACAAAAGGCAAGGCTCACCCAAAGAACAGCAAAAGACAAACATAGTTCAGTTCAGCAAAACATGTTTAAATAGTTAAACCCCATGAGCTTTAAACATAGTAACAAAAACAAAGTAACTTAACTGTCACTGACACTTCAGTTCCACAAAACCATCTTCACTCAACCTGGAATAACAAACTGGTATAAACCAAACCAACCAGCAAAGAGAGAGACACAGAAAGCTTCATCACCTATTTCCCTCAGAGAAAAAGACTGAAGCAGCAAATCCAGCATGTCAGCAAGAGCCACTGGAATGCACAGCTGCCAAAACCACAAGGCCTTCAACATTATTTCAATGGCCTTGAAACCCTGAATTCTTAGGCTTCCCTCCGTCTTCTCGATCTCTCGACACCCTAACCAAGAAAGGTAAATACATTATACTTACCCAACTGCAAAGCTAACTCCAGCATTTAACTCTCAACCATCTAATACCAACGAAAAGCTAGGCACCAAGAACCACAGATAAAGATTATGTCAGATAAAATAGAACATAAACAGAAACTAAATCTGTAGCTTACTTCTGCGTCTTTTTATTCTGCTCTTTGATCTTCACTACAGTATCTCTAGCCTTTCGCTGATGCTCACTAGACTGTGAATGTGATTCCAAGTCTTCCACTGTCCCACACTCAACGTTGCAAATTTGACACATGCTTCCAGGCTTTCGCTTTCTCATATGATCCACCTCCCTCTAAACATTTCACCATATAAATCAAATACACGTTATCCGCATGTTACATAAATTTTTGGGATATTCTCACTTGTACCCCTCAACTTTTTCATTTTCTCACTTGTACCTCTCTTTTTTTGAGAAAAAACTGACTACCAATAACTCTTGGCTACAACGCCAGAAAGCGGTAAATTATTTTTCCAAATCGAAAATCTCGTTAAGACAGTGAATTTGAAAAAAAAAATCATCATTTTCGGAACTTGTACCCGGGAGTTCTAGTCAGTCAAGTTTATTCAGTCAAAGACTTTGACCGATCATAATTCCCGACTACGAATTCAAAAAACAATGATTTTTTTTTTCAAACCGCAGATCTCGTAATGACGTACAATATGAAAAAAAGAATTTACCGTTTTCCGAAGTCGTAGCCAGGAGTTATTGCTATTCAAAAAAGGGGGTACAAGTGAGAATGAAAAAGTTGAAGGTTACAAGTGAGAATATCCCTAAATTTTAAGAAAATAATCCCATAACAGTTATCTAGCAACAAGATGAGGTTGCAAAATCCAAAAGTCAACAAAAGAGTTATATAATATAGATACTTACGGCGTTGAATGCATAGTCATACGCAAAATGTTGGATGCCCTGGCCATTCTCGAAACCAGACTCTCCTTGCAGACAATGTCCTGGCTTTTCACCTTCAAAGGAATCGTGGTTTTCAGCGAAATGCTCACCCAAGTGCAAATTGCTCCTGGAATGAACAGGAAATCTGCTTTTATGTGTTGGTTTTCTTGATGGCTCTGCAGAACAATTATTGGGTTTGGAACTTTCAAAAGACCAAGACTCATTTCTACCAACGTCCTCGGAGGGTCCAAATGCCCGAGAAGGAAGACTAGGATAGTCCTTTGCTGGACTTCTGGGAGGCAAACCATCCATGGGAGCACGGCCAAAACAAGGATCACGATCAAATCCAAGAGGCTCCGTCTGAAATGACCTCGAGGTTCTATCTCCACCAAACATAAGAGAACCATGATCAAGTTGCCATGATGGCAACAACATCCCAAAGTTTGAAGGTTCGGCTTCCGAATGAGGGGGCCTTAGAGATTTTTGAAATCCATCTTCGAACTCCTTATGAGGCAAGTGTTTCGAATGTTGCTCAAAGAATGGCATAGCCCACTCATCCCGTATACCAGGAACAGGCATGGCGCCACGAGCTGAAGGGCCCCCAATTTTCACAGCCCCTTGCTGGATACCATAAGCACCATGACCAAAATTTTGTTCTATTGGTCCATGAGGAGGCGAAGCAGGTTGTCTGTCATCGATGTGACCAGACCTTTGAGCTCCAAATTTATCAATCTCCTGCCCTGAAGTACCAGGCCTACGAGTATGAGTAGTAACTGTGGGCCTAACAAGATGATCTCCTGAAGGGTTTTGAGGTTGATTGGCATGGTGATAAGGAACATTACCTTTAACATAATTAACACAACCAGATTTACCCAGAGATCCCGCTGAGACAGGGCCAAGTAGACCTACCGATGGATTTTTGAGAGGGACTGCATAAGGAGGAGCTTGTCCAGGTCCTTGTGGTCTTAACTTGTAAGATGTATGACCAAGAAATGCAGGTTGCTGAGACTTAACATGATGACCCATTGATCGTGGCATTGAAGAACGACCAGATTTACGTGCCCCATAAGGCAATGGCTGTTGCTGGTTTCTTCTTTGGTCAATGGAAGAACGCGAGTTTTCACCATGAAATTGGGATTGCAAATCTGTCTTACGCAAAGCAGAAGTATCTGCAGCATGCTTAGCCGTATGCTTTACGTCTTGCCCATTAATCTTCTTAGACTCATTCTTTAAGACAATTTTGTCCCTATCACCAGGAGTCTTTGAGACACCCTCGACAGTTTCTCGTTTTGTCGTTGGATTGGCTTCTTGAACAATATTATCCACTTCCGTCGCTGCATCAAGCAGCTGTTTAGATCCTGAAAGGCAACTTTGACTGAGACGTTCATCTGCAATTGCTCCTGAATTGTTTTTCGCTTTCAATTTCACCTCATCTCCCTTACTTCCCGCACTAGATGCCATAGCCATATCTCTATCCTCCTTGCTATTATTTATTATCTGGTCATGCACGCCTTTTTCCAACATTTGATCACAAGGCTCCTCACTACTTGAAACGTGTTGAGTTTGAGTAGCCAGCTGCTTGGCGCTCGACAATTGATTGTTCGTCGTCTGATTTAACTGAGCCCTAACCTGACCGCCTTTCTCCAACACTGGATCACGAGACTTCTCACTACTTGACACATGCTGAGATAGAGTAGCAAGCTGGTCGGTGCTTGACAATTCATTGTTCATCTTCCTAGGGTAGTTCTGATTTAACTGAGGCCTAACCTGACCAGTACCAGCATGCTCAGTTGGCTGAGCATATGGAAGGACTACTGCTTGCACACCCAATGGACTACCTGCATCACTATATGCACCAGGTGGTTGTCCATAATTTTGCTGAGACTGTGGTGGCATTTGAGAAGGAACCTGGGAATGCACTTGGGCTGTCATAGAAGGCCGATGCAACTTAAATGGACTGTGCTCAGGGAAAGCTTGTTTTGTTGCCTGCACGCTAGGACGTTGCTGAAATAAATGTCCAGGTTGCTGGGCCTGAGCATACGTGGGCGGCTGCTGGGCAGGAGGTCCACTAGGAGGCGGACCCTGTGCAGGCTGTTGCTGATTTGGCACATCAGAGTAAGATTGAGGTGGGTGCATATGAGTGGTCAGCATAGGGAATTGACTCAAAGGGAACTGTCCCTGCATTTGATTAGAGCCCTGAGACAAGTGCTGCGTAGCAATTTGAGCTTGAGAATGTGACTGCGGTTGTGGTTGTGGAGAAGACTGGTATCCAGTTACAGCATGTGTAGGCAACATTGCAGGCTGTTGCTGATTTGGCACATCAGAGTAAGATTGAGATGGGTGCATATGAGTAGTCAGCATAGGGAATTGACTCAACGGGAACTGTCCCTGCATTTGATTAGAGCCCTGAGACAAGTGCTGCGTAGCAATTTGAGCTTGAGAATGTGACTGCGGATGTGGTTGCGGTTGTGGATAAGACTGGTATCCAGTTACAGCATGTGAAGTCTGAAGGTGGGTACTAGGAGGGATATGCTGTTGAGAAAAGAGGACAGGCCCCTGCATATTAGGTTCAGAGGGAGGCTGTGAGTGCACTTGTGTTTGAGGATGTGGATAAGGTGGCAGAGGAAGGTGCTGCATCCGAGGATGAGTTTGTGGATACTGAGGCACCAACAACTGTTGTTTAGGAAGAGGCTGTGGTTGAGTATATGGCTGTGCCACGGACGGCGGACCCGCCGGAATAGAATACAAAGCATGTGATATTGATGATTGAGCCTGTGACTGCAATGGGGCTTCTGCCCCTCGATTTGGGGCTAGCGGCTGAACTTGCTGCTGAGCTTGCTTTATGGGTTGAGTCTGGGCCAGAGTTTGACTGAAGCTCAAAGGCTGAGGTTGACCATACACCTGAGGATAGGCCTGTGCTTGTGGCTGTTGATACTGTTGAACTTGCTGCTGAGCTTGAACTACGGGTTGAAGCTGGGCCTGAGTTTGACTAGAGCTCAGAGGCTGAGGTTGACCATACGCCTGAGGATAAGCCTGTGCTTGAGGATATGGGTAATAATTATAATATCGGTAAATCTGTTGGTAAGGGTCAAATCCAAGGTATTGTTGGTTTTGGAGATGTTGATGATACATCTGTTCTGCTGTAGGCATGGCTGCTTGTGCTACTTTCGGCTGTGTAGCCGAATTAGCTGTCTGATTAGCATCATGACTACATACAATCAATGTAGAGACTTGAGACGTCGGTTGGGAAACAGGGCCTCCAGTCTGGACAGCTGTCTTGGTCTGACCTGGAGCAGCAGTGGACCCGGTGGAATTGTTATCTAGGACCCCACCTGGTTGCTGCACCTGATAGTGCACTCCCTGTTCCAGAACAGTTTGAGAAAAATAAATACTAACCTTGCAACCAGTTAAATACATCCGTGTTTCCATTTACAGAAGAAAAGATGACTGGACTTACATAGCACTTTTGTGCATGTTCCTGCATCTGACGGTGCTTCAGCTGCACTCCACATTTATTGCATATGACTGCAGACTCGCCAAAACCACATGTGGAACAGTGCGATGTGCAGTCAGATAGGGAACCTTGCCATGTACACCCAGTCTTATAAAAGAGACAATGAACCTGAATTTTTCCAATTGTGTCTGCAAGGGTTTTGTTTGCCTCCGAAAGTGGCTACAACAAGAGGATAAACAAATTAATGACAAGATCAAACCAAGATCAGCTTATCTTGGGAAACACCAGAAAAAGTATTAAATTGCATAATATAGGCTAAAAAAACCTTGGTCTCAGATTCAGTCACCCGGTATCCGTCATACGGGCAAGCATGTGTAGTGCTAACAACATATGCCAAGCAAGGTTTGCAGTAAAGATGAGTGCATGGTCCTTGTATAGCCTCATTTGGGTACACAAGAGTACGACAAACAGCACAAAAATATTCTCCGGCAAGAGACTGAATGTTCAAAATACAGTCATTGTCAAATCCCATGTTGATCCGACAAGAATCTGCATGAAAAACAAAACCACCATAAAATACCGCGTATTAAATGTGAGACTTTTTTCCAAATACATAATCTATCAGTATCATTAATTGTTTAAAAAATCATTATCAATCAGTTCAGAGGGGCGGATTTACTGTATACGTAGCCTTGGCTAGGAGAGAGTTTGCGTCAATTTAAAAGGAAAAAAAAAAAAAAAAAAAAAAAAAGGTATCATGCAATCGGCATACATACATGAAGACGTCATAATTAATTTTTCTTTCAAGAAAATCACTAATTTTCCTATTAGAGCCGAGTCTTGCAAAACCAGACGTAATCATTTTAGTGTGTTTCCTAAGGGGACGCAAAACTTCAAATCCTAAATTTCTATCAAATGTGAGTGAACAAAATGGCTGTCAAGTGTAAGCAAGCACTACAATTCCAAAACGGGGAAAATCAGCAGCCGGGCACATTTATTGCTGATATGTAAATAGTCCATAAGGATCTCTAAAATCATTAAAACGGCAACATTACTGAGTCCTTCAAAAGCTCCCACAAATTATGGGGTATGTGTTAGGACTTAGGAACATAAACCGAGACTGATTCCGAATAACCCACAATGAAAAATGGTGTCAAGGTTCATTTTTTATCGCTCATTTCTATCACATATGAGGACATGACACACCTACTCATCTACCATCACACGGCAATTGACTCGACCCTCACATCATGCGCACAATTTACGAGAGAATAAGAAAGTAAAGTACACCCTTAATCAACAAGAACCATGCTTTCTCACCCTTACAAAACCACAATCTCATACAAAAACACAGTGTCTACTTATCAGGCGGTCAAGGCTCTTACAATCTTACACAGAAAAGGAATCCTTGAAAATTCTGATCTTAAACATCATTTCCTCAATCAACTAAACCAATCATACCAAAATCGATACGTAAAAGTCAAAACCCTTAGATTCGAAAATGATGTATTCATTTAAGGCGGAAACAGATCAAAAACAGTAAACAACATATATAGCAATCGACATTCACCGAAATTGACATGTAACACCACTAAATTCGACAAATTCTGGATGCATTTAAGGCGCAAACAAATTTAAAACCCTAAACCACATAAATATCAATCAACATTCACCAGAAAAAGACACATAAAACCGTTAATTCCACAAATGTTGGATGCATTCACCAAAATAACTCGTAAAACCGCTAGATTCGACAAATGATGAATCCGTGTAAGATGCAAACAAATCAAAAACCCTAAACCACATATATATATCAATCAACATTCATCAAAATCGACACGTAGAACCTTAAACCCCATATATATCAATCTTTTACATTCACGAAAATAAGCACGTAAAACCTCTAGATTCGACAAATGCTGGATCCATGTAAGATGGAAACAAATCAAAAACCCTAAACCACATATATATCAATCAACATTCATCAAAATCGACACCTAAAACCTTAAACCCCCTATATATCAATCAACATTCACCAAAATAAACACGAAAACCGTTAGATTCGACAAATGCTAGATCCGTGTAAGATGCAAACAAATCACACTCTAAAACCACATATACTCATCAACATTCACCAAAATCGACACGTAAAGCCGCTAAATTCCACAAACGTTGAAGCAAGGACACATAAAACCGCTAATTTCAACAAATGTTGGGTGCATACAAGACGCAAGCAAATCAAAAACCCTAAGCATATATATATATCAATCGAAATTCACCAAAATCGACACATAGAACCGCTAAACTCCACAAATGTTCAGTGCATGCAAGGCGCAAACAAATCAAAACCCCTAAACCACACACACATATATATATCAATCCATCCACCAAAACTGACACGTAAAACCGCTAAATTCGATAAATGAATCAAAAACCCTAAACCACAAATATATCAATCGAAATTCACCAAATCAAATCAAATGACAAACAATCAAACACAGATTATGAAAACAAACGATCATTTCATAAAATTTCTACAACATTAACAAACTAAAATCAAATGAAACAAACCTTGAAGAAATCAGAAGAGATTTCTCAAGAATATAGAGGAATTTAGAGGTGATTATCTCAAAAAATTACTTGCTCTTCACTTGGAGTTGGTGGAGTATAGAGAAGTAACGTCTAACACAATGACCAGTAACCGGCCTTATATGGGCGTGTCTTTTGTTGCTTAATAACAATCCGGTATGTCCATTATCGACAACAGTGAGTAATTTCGTCACGCAGTAACAGGAAAATTTGAATTTGCGAACCGGGAAGATAATTTTGGGCATGGTAGATTCAGGACCAGACTATAACAAGTGAAAAATGTTAAACCAGTTGGGCCTATGATTGTATCAAGTCTATCAACCATTATTCTGATTTGTTTTGCCTGGTTTTCGTTTGAATTTGAGTTGTATCGAGTAATTTATGATCGGGGTAAGGTTTATTGTTTTCTAAATTGTTTAATAAATGGTGAAATTAGGTGGAATAATCGATATGATTAGTGATGAGAGATTGATTTTTCTTTAATTTGACTCTGCAAGTGTTACCGTCGTATTATTTGTAGTATTATGATACGATGTAGTATCTGCTCTCGACATGAGCTTTGCTGTGTGTGGGAATATATGTTTGAAATTTAGAGAACGATGTGTTGATGAATGTTTGATATTTGAAAACGAGATTGTGGAATCAAAAATTTAAATTTATCACTCTTTTAATTTCAGCGTATAAATTCACAATTGATTTAAGCGATATTTTCCTATTAGACTCTTTGATTCGAAATATTAAAATTCATACAACAGTTTGAATCATTAATACTCTTTTGGCGACATTTTTTTTCAATCTGATAAATCATCAATTCAAAATGAAATATAACAACATTCCTGAAACAGGGTAATGATATATCATATATGAAGGCGCATTGTAAAGTTTATGCATAAATATTTCAACGAGTCTTTATCTCCTTTTTGCGCATTTATTTATCTTATATTGACATGAAAAAGAGTATTGCGCAATAACTTTAAAATTTGTTCAAGTGTTACTTTGTATCTACCTCTCAAATAATAATCTTATTCATTAACTTCTTCAATGACAAAAGTTATTATTTGTATCACGGTGATATATTTGAAAGTTTTTAAGAGCATATCGATCTGTTGTAACATTCAAAGGTTTACAAATATTATTATTAAAAGTAAAACAATATACTACTGTCTACTGCGTAATCTCACCGCTCTAAAAAACAACTGAATCATTTACTAAAAGTCTACAAAAAATTCAAACATAATTGGATATAAAACTTAAGCAAGCTTTTTTTTACGTGCTTTAATGTACCACTTTTTGAAATTACATACATGTAGCATATAGCATAGACCATATATCCAATGTACTAGTTTTATACTCGTGCAGAAAATGCACGGATTACTTTTAAAAAAACAAGCAACATACTATAAGTATCTATATATCTATATATATATATATATATAAAAGAGAGTTTTTTCGAGCGATCTGAGAGCGTCCACATCATCAAAAATCAATTTAGGAAAGTATAATTTTTGATGTAAAAAATAAATTGGAAAATCTTTTAATTATTATAATACGTATATTTCCTAAATTATATTCAAGTGATATTTCCAATTTTTATATCAAACTTTTACATTTCATTTGGGAAAAAAATATCGTTAAAAAAATTATGAAAATAATATAATTAGCTTTGTGGAAAAAAATGCTATCATTAGAGTATAGATTTCATATTATTTGCACATATTAAAGATGATGTACTTCTTAATACGTAAAATTGTGTACTTTTTAGTATATTTTGTCCCACATTGGAAAATAAGTAGGAGTGGTGAATATACTACATATAAATAGTAGAATTATCCCACATCGAAAGATTAGTATAAGGTGATGTGATCCTATGATTCTAAATAGGAGGCATATTTGGAACTTATGTATCCAATAGTAACTTTTTTAAGAAGAGACATGTATTTCTTGATATGTTATATCTTTCACATTGAAAAATAATGTAGGCATGATGAACATACTACGTCTAAATAATTAAATTATGTATCTCACATTGAAATAATAGTATACGGTAGAGTGATTCTATAAATATAAATAGGAGGCATCCTTGAAACTTATGTATTAACCCAAAAATTTTTGATATAAAAGATATGTACTTTTTAGTATGTTATATGTCCCACATTGAAAAATAATGTAGATATAATGAATATATTATGATATAAAAAATAAAGTGGAAATCGTTGTAGGGAACTACTCGGGAAAGAGTTAAGAACATGAACAAGAAAATCAAAAAATACAAAACTAAAGGTTTTACTAATGGTAGTCTCCTGACACAATACAAAACTAAAGATTTTACTAATGGTTGTCTTCTGAATGCAGTAATAGAGCGTTAATGAGTCGTTATATGTACGATTTAGAGATCCTTATCTAATGATCGAGACTAAGTGGTTTTATATTCAAAGAAAAATATTATGTATACAATAGTAGCTTTTTTAAGAAGAGACGTGTATTTCTTGGTATGTTATATCTTTCACATTGAAAAATAATGTAGGCATGATGAACATACTACGTCTAAATAATTAAATTATGTATCTCACATTGAAATAATAGTATACGGTAGGGTGATTCTATAAATATAAATAGGAGGCATCCTTGAAACTTATGTATTAACCCAAAAATTTTTGATATAAAAGATATGTACTTTTTAGTATGTTATATGTCCCACATTGAAAAATAATGTAGGTGTAATGAATATATTATGTATAAATAATAGAACTGTCCCATATATATACATTTTCTATATTATATTAAAGTGATGTTTATAATTTTGATATACAAACTTTATATTTCATTTGACAAAAAAGTATCGTATGAAAATTATATAATTAGATTGTGAGAAAAAAAATGCTATCATTAGAGTGTAGATTGTATTGTATTGTATTTTCTCATTATTAAATCGAGTTGATGTCAAAGTAGGTGCAAAAAAAAATGGTGTACTTAGTATGTTATTTGCCCTACATTGAAAAGTAATGTAAGTCTGGTGAATATACTATGTATAAATATTAGAATTGTCCCACATCGGAAGATTATCATAAGGCAGGGTGATCTTATGATTATAAATAGAAGTCATAACCCAAAATCTTTTGATTCTCTTAAGTATTGTTAGAGAGAGCTCTTAAAAGAGTTTGTATTACTGTCTCTACAATAATGATTTCTAACCTAAGTTAATCTTTGGAAAATCTTTTAGTTATTATAATATATATACTCTGTATTTTTTTATTTTATATTCAAGTGATGTTTCTAATTTTTATATAAAAACTTTTACATTTCATTTGGCAAAATAATGTCGGTAAAAAAATTATGAAAATAATATTATTAGATTCATGGTAAGAAATGCTATCATTAGAGTATATATAGATTTCATATAATTTGCACATATTAAAGATGGTGTATTTCATAGTATGTTATATGTCCCACATTGAAAAATAATATAAGTGTGATAAATATACTACATATAAAAAATAGAATTTTCCCACATCGAAATATAGCATAAGGTGGGTGGTTCTATGATTATAAATAGGAGGCATCCTTGGAACTTAGACATCAACCCAAAATCTTTTGAGTCTCTTAAGTATTATCTTGGAGAACTCTTAAAAGTTCATATCATTATATTTTCTACCTATAGATTTTATATGTCTCATATTGAAAAATAATGTAGGTGTGGTAAATATACTATGTTTAAATAATATAATTAGAATTGTGTTAAAAAATATTCTATCATTAGAGTATAGGTTCCTATCATTTGCACATATTTTAATTATGATAAAAAAAAATAGAAAACAAACGTCCATGGTAGCATGTGTAATCTATCAAAGAGGTTACCATGAGAAATTTCCAATATTATAATGATATAGTTAATTAAATTTTAATTTAAAAGAGAGAGATATCCATACCAATCAAACAATAAAGGGGGTATTATTTTTTAATTGTTATTTTATTGTCACACCATCAAACTTAACGTCCATTTAACAGCCTTTACATTAGGGGGTACCATGGGAAAAAAAAGGAACCTCAAGGGTACCATAGACAGATTCTTAAAAGTAGGGGTAACATAGAAAATCTGACAAAATTAAGGGGTACCACGGGAAATTTCCGTATCTAAATTATGTTAAAATTTGTTTGAAGAAAAACAACGTACAAATATTAATGGAGAGTACTTGATCATATTATTAAATTTAAATATAACTATTAGATATAATGAGTAGCAATTGTCTGTATTCGGTATTCGAGATCTGGTTGGATGTCGAACTAAGTGAAAAAAAGATGGTGTAATTCTGAGTATGTTATTTGTCCCACATTGAAAAACAATGTAGGTTTGATGAATATATATTACGTATAAATAGTAGAATTGTCTCACATCAGAAAAAAATCCAAGTTTGGTGAATATATTACTTATAAATAGTAGAATTGTCCCACATCGAAAGATTAGTATAAGGTGGGGTGATTATATGATTATAAATCAGAGTTAACCCACGTATATATTAATCTTTTATTTTTTTTGAAAGAGATATTTTAATAATATGTAAACAAATCATTAGACATAGAAGGTAAACATTAAACCCTTATAACGTAACAAATCATTAGACATATAATGTAAACATTAAACCCTTATAACGTTTTTTTTTTTTGCATTATAAATAAGTTAATTACCCCGTTGCAACGCACGGACATTCAAACTAGTATGTTATATAAGTATACGACAACAACATTATATAAGTATATTTTTATAAAATGGATTTAAATAAAGTAAAGAATCAATAAAAAAATCAATTTAAAAGTAAAATATATTTATTGAATATAAAATGGTTTAAATATTATACTTTGTGTTATATGCTCAAGTGGAATGATATTTGACTCGTTTGATTGTTGAGACACATAACTCCGTTTTAACGGAGACAAAACTCTTCTACAAAGAGTAAAGAAATATTTTCTACACTCTTATACGAACATAAATAAAAACTACACAATATTATGATCGAAATAATAAAGGCCAACAAAAAATTAGACATTAAGCCCAAATCCCCAACCAAACTTAATTAGCCTAAAGTAAAATTGAACGCCTCTTACGGTTCAATATGTAATTCCCACCCACTCATACTAAACCTAATAAAACCTCACCAAAAAAACCTAAACCTAGTAATTAATCTCATTCTCAGACCATGTTCGTTTTAATTTGAAACTTATAGGATCTCGAATCGAATCGAACTTATAAGATCTCGAATCGAATCGAATCGAACTTATAAGATCTGAACTGAACTTATAGGATCTGAACTTAACTGAACTTATAGGATCTGAACTTAACTGAACTTATAAGATCTGAACTAAACTTATAGGATCTGAACTGAACAGAACTGAACTTATAGGATCTGAACTGAACTTAAATGAAGTGAGTATAGGATCTGAACTGAACTTATAGGATCTCGAATCGAATCGAACTTATAGGATCGAATCGAACTTATAGGATCGAATCGAATCGAAATTATAAGATCTCGAATCGAATCGAACTTATATGATCTCGAATCGAACTTATAGGATCTCGAATCGAATCGAATCGAACTAATAGGATCTGAAGTTAACTTAAATTAAGTGACTTTAAGTCCAAAAGAACATGGCCTCGCTCTTAAACGCCTCACACCCCTCCTCTCAATTAATTTTTTATTTTTAATTTCATCAAACTCTCCCTTCCTTATTCCCCTAAATTTTGCCTCATACCCAAAAATTCGTCTGTTGTCCTATTAATAGTTGTTATACTCCATCATCTACAATCAATATATCAAAATTAACTTTCTATAATCCCTACTACATGCAAATTATGGATTTGAATAAATGATCATAAGAAACTTCATGTAAGTATGATCCGAATTTTTTATTTGGGTTTTTTTTATATTGCTAGAATTTATTTTAAAGTTAATATTTTTTCGATTTTAAATTATCTCGTATCAATATTTTCTTTACGAAAATTTTCCGATCTAATATATTGGTTATGTTTTAATATACTAATTATTATTATATCAGTATATTAAATAATTTAAGTTATATAAAGTTTGTTATTATTTTTATAATTATTTGTAATTTTGTAATTTTTTAATACACCCTTATCAAGGAGCCAGTCGTACATTATATGGTATTGTATATTTGTATTGATATTGAATTTAAATATTAATTAATTGGTACATTTTCATAGTTATGGAATTGTACAGTTTGTTTTGAGGAAAGAGAGTAATTAAATCAGTATATTGAACGTGGGTTTTTAAGAAAGAAAAAAAAAAGCAAACTCAACTCCTAAAATTAAGGGACCAATAGGAAGTCATAAAAGAACTCATCTTTTATACTATGTAGATTACTCCCTCCTATTCTCCATTTTGTTCCTTTTTGTTATGAACACAATATTTTAGGAGGAGAATAAAGTATGAATTGTGTGAGTTGGGTGGGGTTTAGTGATAGGAGAGATGAATGAATAAATAAGAATTAAATAAGAAATTATGAGTTGAGTGGGTTTGGTGATATGAGAGAGGAATGAATAAATAAGAATTAAATAAAGAATTGTGAGTTGAGTGGGGTTTGGTGATAGGAGAGAGAAATGAATAAAATAAGAGTAAAAGTTTTCCAAAAAAATGAAAGAGGAAGAAAACCTGAATAATCCGTTTAAGAAAATAGGGAATAAAATGGTGAATATGAGGGAGTATATCGGATGGTATTTTGGTAATATACGATTATCCTTAATCAATCTATTAAATCATGCCCAAAACCTTTTTCCGGGTTGCTCCGACGGAAGGCTTCGTCCCCAAATTCTGATCCAAAAGGCACCTTGCAATAAAATTAGTGAACTGTTTTGGGACAAGGGTTAAAGAAGTATTTGTGGTGTGTCATTGGAGCGGCTGGTTATTGGAAATGGTAAGCCTAGGTTGTTCACGGATTTTCGCCCACCAACATAATACTGGTTGTTGTGTATAAAAGTTGGTGGTTGGATAAGTATGAGAGTAAAAATTACTCGGATGTAGTATATCCAATGTATAATCATTTTTTCCTTTAAACACAGGTTAAGTCTAGGTTGTTCACGGATTTTTTTCCTTATTAACGTGATCCATTCCTAAAATAGTCACATTCACTATGTGATGCTTGTAGGTTAAACATTTTTCCGTTTAAGTGGACAATTAGAACATAGTGAGGAGGTCAACTGGTCAAGTGCATAACATGTAAAGGAAAAAGGTTGAAGATTTTAGAGCATAACCAGAAGGTCACCTCCATAACATGCTAGTAGCTTGCGGTTCTTGGAAACTTCCGTTTCCTTAGCGACAAATCCCATTGCATATGTAATTCCTCCAATACGTGGAAATGTTGTATTCTCCATTTCAAACTCGTACATATAGTACATGGACCACTATATTAATGAGACAACCATTGGTTATTAGATAAAAATTAAAGAATGGGAATAGGAAAGTGGGATAGTCGCATAAGTAACCTGGGCGGAGCATATGAAATTATGAAGTACTGTATTAGATACACATTGATATTAGTTTCAAGCTACTTTTATCAAACGAGTTAGTGTAATACCGATTTTTAACCACGAGTTTAGATGTCCGATACTCGTTCGCGAGGAACAACTTTTTGAATAATTCAGTTACCTTTTTGAAAAACTACAACACCGAGAAAACTACTCATTGTTATTAACATTAAGCAATAGATGCCACTAGACTTGGCAAAATTGACCAAACTCTAGTGAACTGTAGTCCTGTACCGATACCTAAACTAAGAAGCTGGAATTGACTCGTAATCCTAATTGACCCGACCTAATATGATAGACCCCAAATGTTTATCATAGCTACACATGATTATTATTCTTACATAAATTGATAATAATTGACCAAAAACTAATACAAACCTAAATTGATCTGCCGACTTAACCGATCTAATGTGAGTTCTTGCAAATTCAGAATAAATCGGTTCCAAACGACTCAACTCGCATCTAACCCGATTAACACGTTGACCAGATTTAGCCACAGCAGTTTACAGCTAAAAAAAAAAAAAAAAAAAAAATCTCCCAAGTCCCACCTCCATCAAGCTACTTCAAACTTCAAAGCTACTCATCCCACTCAATTACACTACAAAGTTGTACTCATTCTTCAATTGAAATTTCTTCCTCTCTTCCTTAATCAATTCATCAAAATTAAAACACAAGCCATTTCCCAATTTCTCTCCCTCTTTTCCTCCTCATTTTAATCCGTTTTCATTTTACAAGTATTCTCTTCCCTCTCTCTTGTTGAGGTAATATTTTGCAAAATTTTAGCTGTATTTTTATTTTTTTGCTATGTTTTTATTCGATTTATTATGCTTAATTTCTGTTTTATTGCTTAATAATTTTGATCATATTGGTTAGCAAGTTTTACAATTATAAGTTCATGTACTAATTTCGAGTCAATTAGTTTTGGAGCTTTAGTTTGGTTTTGTTAAGCATAGTGGTGATGAAGTCGCACATTGTACGACTCATTATAAGCCATCAGTCCACTTGGATTATTCGACTCGGGTTTGGATTGATACGTTCCCAGACGTAACACTATATTGGACTTTGTATCTTCCGATCTCGTAATCCCCTGTGTATCCACTCATTTGTTTACCTTTGTTTACCTTTGATTAAAAGAGCTCTCGCAAATAATATAAAAGGTAAATAAATTACTGAGACGGAAATAGTAGTACTTGATTAAATTAGATTGCATCGGAATTATACACTGTTTTTGTTCAGATTGATTTAATTTAGCTGTTAAGTGTATGGATTATAGTTGAACAGATCTAGTTTTTGTCTAGAAGTTTATGGAATACGTCTACGTAATTATTACAGTTGATATTGACGAGGTTTTAGCTTAGTGGTTGAGATGAAGGTCATGGTCATGTAGACGATAGGTTGCAGGGTGGGAATTTCCGAGTCAAAATCCTCTCCATTTCCTAAAAAGAAATGGAGAGTCCATTTCCTATCAACGGACTAGATTGGATTCTATCAACATCGAACGGTTTACGATTTATGCATAGAAATAAAGGGTTAATTGGGAATTTCCCATTTTGCCGAAAAACATAAGCAGTATACCTAATATGGCGTATAATTCAGTGACATGCAATTGGATGATGTTGACTTGCCACACTTCTTTTATAGAAATATACATTCGTAATTTTTGGTTATAACTTACTTTGCACTCATGGAAATTGTATTTTTCACGATTTACTTGGCACTGTTCTCACGTTTGGGGATGCTTGTTACGGAGTATAATTCAATGATTGTAATTGGATGATGTTGACTCGCCACACTTGCTTATCGTCCAACTTACATTGCAATCATAAAACCAATGTGTTTTTCCCGATTTACTTTGGCATTGTTCTCACGTTTGGGAATGCTTGATACGGGGTAATATATTGGAAATGTGGAGGAAAATGATAGGTTGTCTACTATTTGGATTGAGACATAAATGTAAATCTTATGTTAGTGGAATTTCTGACGGTTTATACTGCCTTTCTTTCCCGTAATTTATGTAGGCTGATGTGGAGACCTGTATACAGAAGTCTCAGTGCTGCACAATGAAGTTGGTTTGTGTCTGTCGTCGTCCTGTGTGGGGAATGTGTGGAGTTATGTGGTTCTGGGTATCATGTATAATGCTTATTTTGGGAGGAAGGGAAGTAACCTCGACTTCCAATTACTTGGTTGGGCTAGGAAGCTATGACATTACAGGACCAGCTGCTGATGTGAATATGATGGGTTATGCCAATACAGAACAAATTGCGTCGGGGCTCCATTTTAGGCTGCGTGCACGTACTTTTATAGTCGCTGAGCCACAAGGAAATCGAGTAGTTTTTGTGAATCTCGATGCTTGCATGGCCTCACAACTCGTTACAATTAAGGTGCTTGAACGGTTGAAGGCGAGGTAAATTTTCTCTGAATTATTATTTTGACAGATCTATCGAAAAATTGCACCTATCTAAATATGCTTTGGAATATTTGCTGAGTAGTAAACTATGATCTTCGTGAATTGTTGACCATTTAGATGCTAGGTTTGCATTGCAATGTTTGTAAGAAAAAATTAGGAGCATTGTACTGAACTCATCAAAATTAACGACTTAAACATTTGCTCATTGATTGGCCAATAGCTCGTTATTGGTTTGCAATTACATATGAATTAGGCGTACACACATTTAATATCTATTAACAGGAAATGATCCTGTATGCAGGTATGGAAACTTGTACACTGAAAATAATGTTGCTATTAGTGGAATCCATACTCATGCTGGTCCCGGAGGTTATCTGCAATATGTTGTATATATCGTCACATCTCTTGGATTTGTACGCCAATCATTTGATGCTCTTGTTGATGGCATTGAGCAAAGTATTATATTAGCTCATGGAAATGTGAGACCAGGTTCCATTTTTGTGAACAAAGGTGAGGAAAGTTGTCACTTGCGTAGGCTTCTTCTTTGCTTTAGCTCCGTGTCTATGATAGTGCTTGCTGATGTTACTGATCAGGCCAGGTTTCTGCTGATTCCAAAATATAATATAGCTAGCACTCTACCCCCTCCTCTTACGATGGGTCACTGTCTGCCGCTGTTAGTCGCAACAGTTTAGATACTGTTGACATGTGTGGCATTAGGTTTTCTGGCTGAGCAAAGTAATACAGTACATGCCATGAGACAAGGTTTAATCACCACTTTTTGGGGGACGAAGATGGCTGGGAGGCGTGATAAATGTTTTTAGGATTTCTATTTGAGTATTAGCTGATCCGTTATTTCTCTAACATATTCATTCACTGGTGAATTGATAAAATTTCTAGGTTTCATCTTTGGAGTAACTGAGAAAACATGATAAATTCATAATTATGGTTATTTCCTTTTTAAGGCCATCACAATGGGTCAGATAATTTACTTTTATAATGCTGTGACACTACTATTGATTTGATCCGCATACAAGGCTTTATACTGTTTTATGATGTTAGCAATTTCATATTATTTCAGTGGCCCCAACGAATCGCAAAGCCTAAAAAACTTAAAAGTTGCAGCAAGAATTTTAAATTTTCTTGCATTTGCTTCCTGTTTGTTAACGTCTCAGAGTACATCTCAGGACAAAGAGTCCATGTGAACGTAAAATTTGTGAGCTTATTTATTATGATGGCAGCGCCCACCCCATTTTTCTTCTTGATCCGTTTTTCTGCTTTTATTATTTTTGTCAGTTGCTTTATTGAGGTGACATATTTCTGTCTACATTTTCTCACATGCTTTCACGCTACATTGAACAGGAGAACTTCTTGATGCGAGTATCAGTCGCAGTCCTAGTGCCTACTTAAATAATCCATTTGAAGAACGCAGCAAGTACAAGTATAATGTTGACAAGGATATGACTCTTTTGAAGTTTGTAGATGATAAGTGGGGCCCAGTTGGCAGCTTTAACTGGTTTGCTACCCATGGGACTTCCATGAGCCGTACAAATGCTCTGATAAGTGGGGATAACAAAGGCGCTGCTGCAAGATTTATGGAAGATTGGCATGATGGCAGGAATGGCGGGAATGCTTATTCTGATGAACCTCATACAGAATCTACAGAAATAATTCCTAGACGAATTTCTAATATCATCCCGGAATATCATGAAAAGCGTAAGTACAATATTTATCTGAATGTTTCCAGAGAATTATTTTCGTTGGACTGCCAAGATAATTTTAGATGAACATTTACAGCTTGTTTGGATATGCTTTTAGGAGCGACAGGGAGGGGCGAGGGATGGAGGAGAAGGAAAAGGAGGGAAGGGGAGAGAAGGGGAAATGCGGTAGGAAAGTTTTCCCTCCATATATTTCTCATGTTGGAGGGGTTTTATTTACGCTTGCAGGGAGGAAAATGGATCCTCTAAGGTTATTTACTAACCAAATGAGGGAAATTGTATCCCTCCCTCTCCCTTTCTTTTCCTCCATCCAAACAAGCCCTTAGGGTGTGTGTGGATACAAAAAAAAAGGAGGGAGGGAGGGAGGGAGAAGAGGGATGGACCGAGGGGGGATGGAGCACATGGGTTTCTTCTCCAAGTTTGTAGGAAGGGGAAATGGAGCAACAATACTCCGTTGAGATGAGTTTCGAGTGATTGTGTTCACTGGCATGGAAGGATGCTGCTTTTTGATTTTCCTCGTCTTTTTTTTTTCTTGTGTATGTGCTCCATGTGTGAAATTTTACGCAGTTTTGTTTGGTTGTGGAAACTATGTAATAAGTTCTCATATTACGGGTATTGTCCTGTGCTCTGTGTCCTCACCAATCTACATCGTAAGTAGTATATCCGATTTTGTCGATCTTTTGTGCCAATAACGTGCCGTTATCAAATTGCAACCATAAGTTAGCTGTGAAGGAGGAGCTCCAGTTGATTGCCTTGATGTTTCTCTAATGCAGAAAATGAGTTGTTGGAGCTTGCTGCTTC
The DNA here is from genome assembly GCF_048544455.1 of Silene latifolia. NCBI lineage: Eukaryota > Viridiplantae > Streptophyta > Magnoliopsida > Caryophyllales > Caryophyllaceae > Silene > Silene latifolia. The sequence continues at coordinate 198,110,498 of NC_133526.1, forward strand.
TTTCGTTTCTTCTTCCAGGAGAGATGTTACAAAGTTCTTGAGCATGTCTTCACGGGTCAGAAGTTCTCTTAGGCAGGGTGACAAGCCTAAGTTTGTGGCTGCATTTTGTCAGTCAAACTGTGGTGATGTTAGTCCCAACGTTCTTGGTGCATTTTGCATTGACACAGGGCTTCCTTGTGACTTCAACCACAGCACATGTGGTGGGAAGAACGAACTTTGCTATGGACGAGGACCTGGGTATGCGGCACTGTATATCTTTATGATGATATTTTGCAAAATGGCTTTATAAACTTTCTGATGCTCATGCAAACTTTCGAGTCTTGATTGAATTTTTTTCATTCTAGTTACCCAGATGAATTTGAAAGCACTCGCATTATAGGGGAGAGACAGTTTAGGAAGGCTGCGGATCTTTTTAACACAGCTTCCGAACAAATAAAGGGGAAAATTGATTCTCGTCATGCTTACGTGGACTTTTCCAATCTTGAAGTCACCATCTCTAAACAAGGAGGTGGCACTGAAGAAGTGAAAACGTGTCCTGCTGCAATGGGATTTGCCTTTGCTGCAGGTACAACCGATGGACCTGGAGCTTTCGACTTTAAGCAGGGTGATGACCAGGTAACTAAAGACATATATTTTGACTTCAAGCAAAAATGACCACTCATTGAATTGGTCGCGCTTCTGTTAATTGTGAAGTAGCACTCATTTGATGCAAATCTCGGCAAAATTTTATTGTGGTTCGTCAGGAAATGGCCTCTGCCTCTCCTTCTCCCTGTTATTACACAGGGGTAACCCCGCCATTTGCGGAGTCCATGAGACTTTTTGTTGTATTTTAAGTGCAAAAACTTAGTTAATGCTTGCATGACCAGTATATCACTATTTCATGATGCTTGGTGTGTAGGGAAATCCATTCTGGAGACTGGTTCGTAATGTATTGAAGACACCAGGCAAAGAGCAGGTTGAATGCCAAAAACCGAAACCTATTCTACTTGATACTGGTGAAATGAAGGTGCCATATGATTGGGCGGTGAGTTGTAGTCTTAATGGACTTGTTATTTATGGTATATGAACCTGTATCAGTGGGAAACATGAGTAGACCATTGGGTAAGAAATCCGGCCTTTTCAGCTTGAGTTAACCAATATCGAAGCCATACCCGATAAATGCGGAACTGAATAAGTGAATAACCATTGCCTGTAGTTCAAACTTCAATGCAAAATGTGAAAATAAATAGAAATAGTTGATAAGATAACGCGTGCAAAACTAAAACCTAAATTTGACCAACTTGCTTTTATATATCAAGATTACCATGTTTAATGGTGTCGCATCAAAATTCTGATGCTTCACGAGTCACGCCTTTGTGTTCAGCATTACCTTTTCCTTTCTTTGCTTGACATAAGTTTATTCTTATGCAGCCTGCAATACTTCCTGTCCAGATCTTGCGCATTGGGCAATTGGTAATCCTCAGTGTACCTTCAGGTGTGGCTCATCTAGGTTATTTACATTTTTGCCACTAAGAATCCGATGTCTTTTACTATTTCCGTGGAGCAAAATACTGAATACTCTTAGCTTTGAAAATGATGGATATATCAAAATGGCTAATGTTAGTGGCTCTGTGCCTGTTATATTGTGAAGTCTTATCCGGTTGCTGACTGTCAGAGAACCGAGATAATGTTGTCATTAAGGTTTCTTGCTAAATTCTTCTGACTATTCTCCATTTCCTTCAGAATTCACAACAATGGCTGGTAGGCGTCTGCGGGATGCTGTGAAGACGGTTCTTACTAGTGCACCCGATGGAGAATTCAATGGGGTTCATGTTGTCCTAGCAGGCTTGACGAATGCTTACTCTCAGTATGTCACCACTCATGAGGAGTATGAGATCCAAAGATATGAGGTCAGTTTGTGAATCCCAGATCATATATTCTGATATTGGTGTGGTTTTCTTATTAACCTTCACATGATGTCCAACTCTAATTTATTGTATGTTAATGAATACGTTGACTTCTAGCCATTAACAGCTGTAGTCGATGCAATACAGGCTTACAACTTGAGTTCAATAGTTACGTACAACTTTAGCAATCTACTTTATTGTATGTCGCCCAATTTACTATTGCAACTCTGGTTTATGGTTTGTTTTGATTACATCCCAAGCATCTGTTGTGATTTCAACTCTTTATTTATTGCATGGAACTACTGAACTCATAGCTGTATGCCTATATTGCATCGACTACTGCGCATTAACATAAGCAAATGTCAATTTTTTTTATTAGTTTACTAAAATTGTACTCCATAGTTACGCTGGATATAAGATTGGGGCTAGATTATGTTTTTTTTTTTGTCGTCGTTGTTTGATGATCTCAAGGGTACCCTCTGATTTGCTAATGTAAATATGTAATCATACTCAAAGCGGAAGTTAAATATTGAGTCTTTATGAGACGGTCTCACGTGATATAAAACCAAATAGGAAGTACGTATCTATTACTCATTTGATCATATGGTTAGGAGTTGGGACTGTCTCATATATGTTTTCTGAAGCGGCAATTGGTTGTGCAATATAATTGTTTTTTCAACCCATTTGCGTCTTTAGGAGAGCTGCTTTTATCAAATGTCTTGGATTGACGATCTATTTTGGATTTGGTCCGCGTCATATTTTACAGGGTGCGTCTACTTTGTATGGTCCACACACACTAAGCGCATACATTCAAGAATTCCGAAAGCTAGCCAAAGGTCTCGTCCAGAGTAAGAGTGTTGATCCTGGCCCACAACCCCCAGATCTCCTGAACAAGCAAATCGGTTTTCTTCCTCCTGTCATAGTTGACATGGCCCCACTCGGTTCAAACTTTGGAGATTGCTACAGAGATGTCCCAAATAACACTACCTTTAAGAAAGCCGATATGGTGAGTGTGTCTTTTTGGTCAGCCTGCCCGAGGAACGACCTCATGACCGAAGGCACATTTGCTTTGGTGGAGATGCTTCACGGGAAGGACACTTGGGAACCTATGTATGATGATGACGACTTTTGTCTCCGGTTCAAGTGGTCTAGACCTTTCAAATTAAGCACTAGAAGCCAGGCCACAATCGAGTGGAGGATCCCGCAAGCTGCACAGCCAGGCGTGTATAGAATACGACATTTCGGTGCTTCAAAGGGGCTTTTTGGGTCAGTTCATCACTTTGAGGGTACATCTAGTGCATTTGTGGTAGCATGATGGGCTCCTAGTTTGTACATGCATGTATTTGCCTCGGATCATGATTTGTACTCCCTCTATCTCAATCATTTGTTCACCATTAATTAAAATACTCCTCACAAAGATTAAAAAAGTAAACAAATGAACGGGATGGAGGAAGTAATTAGCAAAATGTCCGATGTTTGAAACTTGAGACTAGCTATATTGTTTGAAGTTTATCTACATCACTTGCTTCTTGGTACTCGTATATTACCGTGAAATTAGAATTTTTATGTACTTAGTACTCGTATATTACCGTGAAATGAAAATTTTGAGTTCTTGTCCAACCTTTTTAAGGTCCTCCACTAATACGACCATTCCAAAAAAAAGAGGTGTTAAACATGTTAAATAATGAAAACGGAGAAAATACATGTATTCATGTGTAGACTAACTCTATTTATAAACACAAAATTTATATCGATGGTATACATATATAAGTAAAGGATTATACAATTTGAATATACTCACTATTATCACTCATTCAAATCCAACATTTGAACTCGATAAAACAAATACAGGGTTCAAATTGTGAAAATTAAAGCGAATACTTTTGCTCCGTATTGGTTAACGTATTAATCTTAACGATAAGACTTCTCCTAAATTGTAAATGATCTTTTTGTTTTGATGACAAGGATATTTAATCGCTACCTGTTTACCTTATGCGCACCGTGTAAACCCGTAACTCCGTAAACATACGTGATAACCTGCAAACCTCTACTAGATACGCCGCCCTCGAAGTGATAACCGGCCCGTTTTGGCAATGTCCCCTTCTCCAATCAACCCAGCATCCAAACCAACACCATGCCAAACTAAATACTCTTCAAACTAAACAAACCAAACTTGACTAAAATCTCTCGTAAAATTCAAAGATTCACGAATTCCTCATTTTTCATAGCTAATTCAAAGAAAAAAAAATGTCGGTTCAAGAGTATCTAGATAAGTATTTGTTAGCTCGGAAAATTGAAGATGCCGTCAACGCAGCTGTTCGTGCTAAAACTACTGATCCAGTTCTCTTCATCGTAATCTCTCTCTCTCTCTCTTCGTACTTTTGATTTTCGATTTTTTCTGATTGAATTGAGTTTTGATAGTGTAGTTTTTCGATGTTGAATGTTGGATTATGTATTGAAATTGATATGTTAGGCGAATTGTAGGAGAAATACGGCGAAATCAGTGATAATGATAGCGTAATTGTTTGATTTGAGTGAAATATTTAGGTTTGAGATTGAAGTTTGGATTATGCTTTGAAAATTGATAGGTTGCGAAATCGGTGATAATGTAGGTTCGACAGTGAAGATTGGATTATGTATCGGAAAATTGATATGTTAGGCGAATTGTAGGAGGAAATCGGCGAAAACAGTGATAATGATATCATATATGTTTGATTTGAGTAATTTTTTTAGGTTCGACTATTGAATGTTGAATTGTGTCTGGAAATTTAACAGGTTAGACGAATCGTAGGAGAAAATTGGCGAAATCAGTGATAATGACAGTATAGTTGTTTGATCTGAGTAAAATATTCGAGTTCGACGTTGGAATGTATATTTTGCTTTGAAAATTGATATGTGAGGCGAATCGTAGGAGAAAATTGGCGAAATCAGTGATAATGATAGCATAGTTGCCTGATTTGTGTAAAATATTTAGGTTTGACACTGAAGGTTGAATTATGTTTGGAAAATTGACGTGTTAGGTGAATTGAGGGGGAAATCGGCAAAATCAGTGATAATGATAGCATAGTTTGATACTTTGATTTGTGTGAAGTAGTTAGGTTCGACATTGAAATGTTAACTATGTTTGGAGAACTGATATCTTAGGCGAATCATATGAGAAAATCGGTGAAGTCAGTGATAACGAAGGTGAAGGCAAGACAGATTCTAGATAGCCGAGGAATTCCAACTGTTGAGGTCGAGTTAACAACAAACAAAGACACTTTTCGTGCTTCTGCTCCTAGCGGACCTTCTTCTAAATTGTATGTATCTCTTTTCGACCTTTTGATTTTGTTATGATGTTTAGGTTGTATTTGGTTTAGTTGATTGTTGTAGCTTATTGAAACTAGTGACTGTTGAGGAGCTTGTGGAGAGTCGTGTGTTTTGAAATGTGTGAATTGTGAGGTGCTGGTAATGCCATAAGCAATTCATCGGTTTTATTTTGCTCGTTTTGATGGTAATTGTTTTGTTGAAATGTACGAGTGATAAGGTGCTTTGTTGAGAACTTGGTTACTTTATTAGGGAACAATTTCACTGATTCTCACCTGTCATTCCCCCGCCCTTTCTTACTATATGAAAGAAATCGAACAGTTCAAATGGCTTTCTCTAGAAACACCTCATTAATGCTATCAGTTTTTCTTTCAGGTAAACAATGGCGGCAGCCTACTTTAAATTTTATATGGGAAGATATTTGCCATGATAATAATGTTATTGTTGGTGATAAACTGATAACTGATAACATTGCTTACTTTTGCGATTTTACCTTCTGGCTCAACACTCCCAGCAAGATACTTCATGTGTGTTATTTATTTGTTGCGATCCCTTAATTCAACATGTCTATCTTTCTAGTTAATAGTTCATGCCTATATTGAAATCCAGTACCCTGCTCTCAAATTTGTAATTCTGCTTTCCCGTAGATTTGAAGCTATTGAGTTACGTGATGGAGATAAAGGAATGTACCTGGGAAACAGTGTCACGAAAGCTGTGAGAAATATAAATGAGAAAATATCTGAAGCTTTGATTGGATTGGACCCAACTCTTCAGTCACAAATTGATGAGGTCATGATCGATTTGGATAAAACAGAGAAGAAGGTAGTTATCTCATCTTGCTATAATCTATTGACATGGCAGTAGTTGTAATAACAACAACATTATGTCAATGCCATAGGTGGCACATAAGGGGGTTGGATGTACGCAACATCTCTTTTTGGGTTGAGGAAACAATGGTTTTTTTGTTTTGTTTTGTAAGCCATGATGAAGACTGCATCTTCAGACTACTATCTTCCAATACAGCAAACAAAAACAGTCTCGTGAGCCATTTTCTTTCATTCCATCATGTTTAAAGCCAAATAATATGATGGAATACAACAAAATGTCTCACTAAACTCTATATCTTGTACTCTGTAGCAGCCATTGGTCAATGCAACTTTCATTAGGGGTCATTGGGACACGTACATCTTATCCAATTTTCTCGTCATAGGTGAGGAGCCTTTGAGATGGTTGGGTAATGTTGATGATGTTATACTCTAAAGCCAAAGAATCGTTAATGTTTGGATCCCTTGAAAATGGAAAATTGAAATGCGAATGAATAGTGATACCTGTGAAAAAAGTAATTGTGTGCTTGCATGGGGATACTTTTACTGCTCTTAACTTCTGATTTCTGATAATACACGATACAATTTTTCTAAGTCCTGAGTCTGTTTCAGGGAGAACTTGGTGCCAATGCCATGTTGGCTGTTTCAATGGCTGCTTGCAAAGCTGGAGCTGCAGAGAAAGAGGCAAGGTTTCTATTAACCCTTGAATCTGATAGATCTCTGATTGTGAAATTTCGTCATTCCTGACCAGGATATGTATTCTAGGTTCCACTTTACAAGCACATTGCTGATCTTTCTGGTGGCAGCAATTCAATCATTCCTGTTCCTTCCTTCACTGTTATAAGTGGTGGTAATCTTGCTGGAAATAATCTGGCTATTCAGGTATAACGAGTGCTTTATTTGATTTCTTTTAGCATGTAGTTAGACAGTTAGTTGACACTTATAAGCCTACGTTTTGACTTTAAGTTGTGGAGTAGCTTGGCTAAAAACAGAAGTTATGGAATAGCTGAGTCTGCAGCTGTGTTATTCATTTGATATTTCATCCTGCTCTTTCAGGAAATTATGATCCTTCCTGTCGGTGCAAAAACATTTGAGGAGGCCGTGCAAATGGGATCTGAAACTTATCATCACCTAAAGGTAATTTCTTGTGATTACCGAACCTCCTTTTTCCAGTGGCCCTCATTTTGTTTGGATACAAAAGTTTGAGAGAAGGGGAGGAAAAAGGGATGAAGGGGCTGGGAAGTGAGGGAAGAGGGAATGGATTAATGTTATTATCCTTTCAAATATTTCCTATGTTGTAAGGATCTTAATGTGCCTAGTATAAGGGACCGAGGGATCCATTTGCCCTTCCGTTACATTTCCGTTCAACTCATTTTTGATAACCCAACAATTTTTTTCTCTCCTTTTCCCTCCCCACTCTTTCCCTAATGGAGAGAAGTTGTTCACCGAGGTTAAAGTAAGGAACGATAGTCCTATCTCATGAAGCGCCTCTGATACTAGTGGTATGGTTGTTTGCTGGTGACTATTATGTTAGTCGTAGGGATGGATTTTACTGAGTTAAGTTGCCTCCCCCAGATTCCTTTTGGCGATCTAAGAGGACAATGGCCCTCACTTCTCTATGCTCTTGGACTCTTTGTTTTAATGTTTTTGCCACGACTCTTTTGCTATCAATTAGTCTTTTATTTGTTTTATTTGCAAATTTTTTGATCTCATATTTGTAAATGGGCAGGCTGTTATTACAGAAAAGTATGGCGTGCATGGATGTAATGTTGGGGAAGATGGGGGCTTAGCTCCAAACACTTCAAGGCACGTATTTGCTCTTGTGGTTGCTCCTTTTCATCATTGCTCAAATATTTGACCCTGACATACTTGATGATAATGCAGTGTTCAAGAAGCCTTGGATTTGGTTATGGAGGCTATTGGTAGAACCGGACATAACGAAAAAATAAAAATTGCCATTGGTGTCGCAGCATCTGAGTTTTGTATAGGTAATATTCTGTGTTTTTGCGGAATGGTAAATCTCATGAAGTGACTGATGCAGTTCTGTTAAGCACTATTATTTGGTGGTGCTTTTTTTAACACTTCAGAACACATGAATATGAAAGCTCTGCTCTACAACCACCACAACATTGCCCCCGTGCCTCAAGGGATCCCGCAAACTGCGAGGTGGCGAGGGGGCTCCATTTCCAGTTCTAATTCTGTACTTATTGTTGACCAAAGGTACTATTTATGATATTCAGGTACTAAGTATGACTTAGATTTCAAGACGCCAAATAAGTCGGGCCAAAATTTCAAGTCTGGAGAGGACTTGATGGAGATGTATCAACAGCTTTGCACTGGTAAGCTGTTTTTTTTTTTGTTAAATAATTCTGTCCTCCCTTGCGAACCATTTGCTAAATTATTTAGAGCAGCCTTTTTAGTGTTATTGCACATTTGGCTCTTGCAGACTACCCTATTGTGTCAATTGAGGATCCATTTGACAAAGAGGATTGGGAACACACAAAAATTTTCTCGGGACTACAGAAATGCCAGGTTCATTTTATTTTTCCACATCAATATTCAATAGAAATACCTCCATGGCTCCACCCCACTATGTTCATCAGTTCATGCATAAATGTCCAACTGTGCATTCATTTCATGAAATAAAAGATTCTACTATACAGTATGTGGTCATAGAGTCACTTGTTTTTGAGAGAAGTGAACGACTACCTGTAATATGTTGCAAACTAATAATTACATTTTCATTTTAAATTGATTGTATATTTGTATGTTGGATACAATGATTCTCCCTATGTGATGGCTTGCTTGTCACAAACTTTGTGGGTCAATACTCTACCCAGAGTCTTTTGCTGCTCTTTTCTATTTTCTTCATCCCTCCTTGATTAGTCGCATGTGACCTGTGCAGGTTGTTGGTGATGGTTTACTTATGTCTAATCCAAAACGTATTGAGAAGGCGATTCAAGAGTCCACTTGTAATGCTCTTCTTCTCAAGGTATTAATGTTGTCTAGATATTCTGTAAGATTGGGAACCGAGAATTCATTTCTTCTCTTTCGGACGAACTTATTGAACTATTTCATCTTTGTTTCCTCTATTGTCATATATTTAAGACATATTCCAAGGATAAGAAGATTAGTTACCACTTTGGATTAAACATCCGCAAATGAGGCTAGAGCACGGCCTCATTATAATTAGCTAATTCTCAAGTAGTCTTAGTCCCTCTACATTTTGCGGACTTGATGGATCCATCTTTTTTTTTTTTTTTTTTGTGTTCACATAATGTGGCTAATTAGTGATCTTTGCGCAAGGATTTGCTGGACTATTTACTTCCTCTTGTTCTGTCATTTCTTGTTTTTCCTTTTAATTCACCCGATTCACATCAGTTATAGGGAATGATGTTTCTCTCAACTTCCCACTCGTATTGATCCTCGTTATCATGTTAACAACTCGTCTTAGTCCCCACACTGGCCAAATTTGACAGTGCATATTCCTGCGACTAGTTGATCAGTTGGCTGACAATTGGAAACCTATAAAGTTAATTCACGAGAAGGTTCTATTTTTCAGATAGATCAGATTGGGACAGTCACAGAAGCCATTGAGGCAGTCAAGATGGCTAAAAAAGCTCAGTGGGGTGTCCTGGTTTCCCATCGAAGTGGTGAAACTGAGGACACTTTCATTGCTGATTTATCTGTGGGCCTTTCTACGGGACAGATCAAAGCTGGAGCACCTTGCAGGGGAGAGCGCTTGTGCAAATACAATCAGGTTCATATTCATTATCTATTTAGTAATTTCTTCATTAGATCTACGTCGAGTCTCCTTTATGACCGTCTTGTAATAACTTATTGCGAGACAATGTCACTATTGAAACTGATCTACTGCAGTTGCCTACTAATCATCTATTATATAAAAGGCGTGACTAACTAAAAGGGTCATTGACTCATTGTCGATGATAAAAAGATTACTAACGATATGAAAAAGAATTAAAGAATCATTAACTAAAAGGGTCACTCATGGTATTAAAAGAGAACTATTGAGATATATAAGGTCATTTTTGATTTGCAAGTACCGAGTAAAGCGGTACCATGAGACAACAACACTGCCCTAGTGCCTCAATAGCGACCACAAATGGAGGGTAAGAGGGGACAGATATACGTAGCCTTACCCTTTTGTTAGCTACACAAAGAGTGTGTTTCCGAAAATAAACTTGGGCAACAAGCTATTATTTCGGTTATATTGCGGGATGAATCTAAATGATTTAATTATCTTGCAGTTGCTTCGTATTGAAGAAGAACTAGGGGAGCAAGGCAATTACGCGGGTGAAGGATGGAGGGTTTTATGAACATATAGATCCAGCCTGGTTTTTTGATAGCTTTTGTATCTAGAATTGATTGATTTTGAGGGTTTACATTACAGTACAGTCTATTTTTCGTTCAAGAGTTGTGCTGGTTTTAATGACTTCTCAGCTGTTAATTTGTTGATTTTGTTTCGCCATTCCGGTTTTATATCGTGAATCGCTTGTAAAGTTCGACAGATGCTGTGTGCACTATGCTATTTTGGTGGTGTAAAAGTGCCGCTGGAGTCTAGAACAGTACAATTGTTAAGGGGAAGGCGATTCAGACCACGACTTTCTTCGCAGGCTTTTAGTCTACTACTATCCTGAGATTTTATCTGTAAAACCAAATTGGTTGGCCCAAATATTCATTGAAAAATATTTTATACGAGAATCTGTGATTATAGAAAATGCATGCTTGCTTGGAGTTCCATGTGAGCCGCAAGTTTCTACGTTTAAGGGAGTATGAACGATTGTTTTATTAGATTTGGACGCATAAGGGCATAAAAGTTGTTTAAATTAGCCTGGTTTTATGGCACATATTACGGGGACACGAGTCCTGATTTCATGGCACAATTTACTTCATTAGCCTGGTTTTACACACAAATTTGTGGATTTATATACCCTTGTATGTTATCGGGACGGGACGGGACGGGTGCAGGGGAAGGGTACCCACACCCACCAATTTAAATGCATACATGCCGCACCGGCTCTACTACTAGCGGCGAACAATATTTTTGTGAACCCACACCCGCCGTGGATAGAAAATAAAAACTATACCTGCTCCATCACCTTGCGGGTATCCATTTACCCGTCCAACACCTGACAAATACTCATTTATTAGCCTATTATTTAAACGAGTATGAATCCTCTTCATTTCTTGTTTTTTCCATTTTCTCTAATAGAGCAATATTTAATCATTATCGACTCTCAACCTCTTCATTAAACTGACCGTTAGATCGTTTCAGGATGGAATCTAGACCATTGATAGGAAATAGAAGGAAATGGAGAGAAGCCCATAAAAGAGGATCCGAAATCCCAATTGAATTTAAACCTTACAATCACATATATATACATATTCGTTATCAAACGAGTACCATTTGAAAACCCACTAACACCCACGACAAGGGTAATCACCGGTATCCCCAATTTAAAATAAAAAAAATAAAAATAGATGCACATTAAAGTCATATTATGATTAATGTTTCAATTGGTTTCACTATAGACGGATATATATGTCTAAAGTGGAAGACGGTCAAATATGCTTAAAGTGGTGACATTTTTGGGCCCCACCGTGTAACTTGTTGCTTGTCTTATGCTTAAAGTGAATGAATATTTGGGCCGTCTATAAGTATAGACGGATACGAGAATTTGTATAAATTGTACTCCGTATTAATGTTTACTCTGAAAATGAGAATCAGTGTGTCAGAAACCAGCTGGACCAAGTCAATTAGTCGGCAATCCGATTGACATATGCTTATGCTTTGATCGGAATTATTCTTCTTCTTCACACACACACTAAAGTCAGTCAGATACCTACTTACACTTCAATTAAAATACTCAAAATCACTCCCCCAAATCATACTCATTTTCCCCAAATCTTCCCCAATTCAAAACCCTAATTTCCCAAATTCCCCAAATCAACCCTTCCAAAATGCAGCCATCCTCAAAATTCTACACAATTAGACTAATCCTCTTCTGGTATTCATCAAATATCGGAGTATTACTCTTAAACAAATACTTATTATCAAATTACGGATTCAAATACCCAATTTTCTTAACAATGTGTCATATGACAGCTTGTTCATTATTCAGTTACATTGCAATTGTTTTTCTTAAGATTGTTCCAATGCAGACGATTAAATCGCGGATTCAATTCAGCAAGATCGCTACTCTTTCCGTTGTGTTTTGTTTTTCCGTTGTTTCGGGGAATGTTTCGCTTCGGTTTCTTCCGGTTTCGTTTACTCAAGCTGTCGGTGCTACGACGCCGTTTTTTACGGCGATTTTTGCTTGTGTTATGACTTTGAAGAGAGAGGGTTTTGTTACTTATCTCACTCTTGTTCCTGTTGTTACTGGTGTTATTATTGCCAGTGGGGTATGTGCTCTTTTTTCGGCTTTTATAAAGACGGTTTTAAATGATGATTCATGTTAGTTGAGCCCAAGTAGATTTAGGAGTAATTAGGAATAAGGCTATGTGGTGTTGTTGAAGTAATCTGATTGCTTTAGCTGATTAGCTCAGTAGAATTGTTAGATTCGTGTGAGTTGGCGGTTTTAAATGATGATTCATGTTAGATTGTTAGTCGAGCTCAAATCTTTTTGGGAGTAACGCTATGCTGTTGTTGTTGTTGTTGTTGAAGTAATTTGATTGCTTTAGTTTACCAGAATTGTTTGATTCATGTGAGCCGGCGGTTTTAAATGATGATTCATGTTAGTTGAGCTCAAATCATTTTGGGAGCAAGGCGATGCTATTTGTTGTTGTTGAAGTAATTTGATTGCTTTAGTTTACTAGAATTGTTTGATTCATGTGAGCTGGCGGTTTTAAATGATGATTCATGTTAGTCGAGCTTAAATCATTTTGGGAGTAAGGCGATGCTATTTGTTGTTGTTGAAGTAATTTGATTGGTTTAGTTTACTAGAATTGTTTGATTCATGTGAGCTGACGGTTTTAAATATGATTCATGTCAACTTCCAATCATTTTGGATTTAAGCCTCTTGTTGTTGAAGTAGTTTGATTGATTTGGTTCAATAGAATTGGTAGGAATGTGAAGGCGGGAAATGCTTAAGTGTACATCCGGTGTATTATGTCATCGTATTACCTTAGTCAATGAGAAAGTTAAAGACGATAAATCTCATAAAAAAACAAGGTAGAATCTATTGGTGGATCTAGGGAGGCTAGTTGTGGTGGTCTCCCCCAAACAATGGAAAATTTGATATCTTTAGTTAAATTTTCGATTTTTTTCTTGGCGCACCTTATTTCAAGTAGTAATTCGCTCCATTTGAAATTTTTCGCTCCCTAATGCTAAATCTTGGCTCTGGAATGGTAGAATCTAGTTGAAGTTAAAAAGAGATTTTGATAAACTTTATGATGTGGTATGGACCTAAGATTTATTCATGTGGAGACTTTGGGAGTGTGTTAATACGGTATTATCATTGAATTACAAAAATGAGTTAAAAATGGAAGTATGTTCAAGTTTGTTAGCTGTGAGTTCTAGGTTATTTGTTAGTGTGGTGTTTTTAATAAACTTTAGGTAATAAATTTGGTTTGCTAAGATGGTAGTTATATACGAGAGATTGTTTCAGCTTGAAGATTCAAGTTGTATTCTCATGGAACTACGGAAACTTTCGATATTGCAAGTGGTATATACATACATGTTAGAGTAATAGATTGCCTCCCGTCGCCACCTCCGGCGAGACTCACTCATTCAGCAATCACCAGCCACCAGGTCCATATTTCCTTTTATGGCATGATTTGTGTGGCCCAAATTCAATGAAGTGTGGGGTAGTGTGTTTTGTGTGACCCAAATTCATTTTTTTTTTTTATTTCTTCGCTTTTGTGTCAAAACCAAATGACAAAAATTGATAGAGAACTGTGGGGTAATGTTGTCGTTGCAGCAACTGCTGTTGCGGTTGTTGTTGCTGCTGATGAGAAGGCATTGTTTTGTTAAAGCTTGAGTTTCCTGCAAATGATTTGGAGTAAAAAATAAACCATTTTAAAAACTCTGTTTTTAAGAACTTGTAGTTGTACTACAGTGAGTGTGAGTTCTGTATGTGGGAAGTTTAAATAGACTAGTAGCAGTAGTAGTAGTATGGATTTACACAAATTCGTGTTTCGTCTCAAGTTTAAGACTGTTCAAATGTTCATAAACAAGAAATTAGTTGATGCTTTTTGTCCTTTGTCCTTAGAGTCAGCTTGTTATTTCTCTATTTACTGCCTTGGCAGTATTAGGGGTTGTTTGGTTGCCATAAGGGAATATAAATTCACATGAACTCCAATTTCATATGAAATGAAAATTCATGTGAATTGCACAAAAAGTGTTTGGTTGGCATATGGGCAATGAATTCATGTTGGAATTGCCACTTACCTAGGGGGGTTAGGTAGGTGACTTCCTCCATAATGGAGGAACTTAAATTCCATGGGAAGTTCCACTTCCCATGATTTTGGCAAAGTTCATAATATTGCAATTCATGGGATTTTCAAAATCCCATGAATTTAAAGGGCAACCAAACAAGCACTTAGTGTGTTAGCTTTGCATCTTGTAATTTCTTTTCTTATGAAATGATAACCTTTTGCAAAAAAAAAAAAAAACCGAATATGAAATGACCTTAGGGGCGTTCATCCAACGAATATGAGGTACACAAAACTGAGAGATAACACAAGTGCAACTCAATGAGTAGCAATAGTAGAAATACACACTACAAACAAAAAAAATCTTGAAGTTCAAATGTGAAATAGATTGCCTACCATAACAATAGTAATAGTAATGAGGAAGTAACTCATAAGCATGTGTCTTCCTATAGATTAGTGGCCACAAAATATTTAGGAGAAATAGGTCGTTGAATATAGGGTCCAACATTTTCGGCCATATTGCTAAGAGTGCTAACTAATCTCGGTCTATCAGAAAGAGGCTTCCGTGCTATATTTTGAAATGAAAGACTTTCCGGAGGCATATGACAAAGAAAACGTCCACGAGCATCAGCATCCAAGTGTCTAGTAGACTCGCTATACACAAACGCCATCTGCTGGCTATTAATGACGGTACTGAATGGTTTTCTAAAAGTCCGGCCTGGACATGAGGAGTTTCCGGCCTCAAAGTGAGGTCGAAGGGCCTGGACATGAGGAGTTTTCGGCCTCAAAGTGAGGTCGAGGGGTGTAGACATCGACAGTCTCTAGGGATCCGGCCTCGAGGAACTTATATTCCTTGCGCACATTCTGTACAAATTCTACACACTCCTCGTGGTCCTCCTCAACATCATTTTTCGGGATTCCCAACCGAGAGAATTGAGGGGTCTAGCGCATAGGTCCTCAAGCCACCTCCATCATCATTCATTGGACCAAAGACAGTGTGCATAAATAAGCGCACTTTACTATCAGTAATTTTTTCTACTTCTCCATTCAGGAATACACGTTCCAACTTGTGGACAATAGACATGACCATGTTGCGCATCTTTGGAGTATTATAATCAGGAAACAGTGCATCCATAAGTGTAGACCACACGTTTGAATCGTTCCAATCAACAGGTGGGTACGGGTCCAAACTATGCCTGGCTTTTGCAAGCTCTCCCATAATCAAAGAACAAATTACAGGAGACATTTCCATTGGCAACATTGAGAGGATATTTCGTCCCTGTTAGTGTACAAATAGTGTGTGAGAACAACAATTAAATGCAGAAAAGCATTTAAACAAAATGGGCCAAACAACCAAATAGGTAAAAAAAGTAGGTGTTTGACGACAGATTGGTAAAAAAACTACTCAAGGCGACAAATAGGTAAAAAAAATAGAGATTCCCGACATATACACAGAAAAACAAGGCGTGTGGTTCCAAACACTCAATATACACTTTTTTGGGTTGGAATGTATGCTTATTTTCCTTGAGGACTTTCCTTTCCTCTTAAAAAATCAAAACCCAGAAACTTATCTCTCCATTCTCCACCATGAGTCCATGACTCAATCATTTAGAAATTAGATGATTAGAACAACCTCAAGCATTTAAACTAAAAGAAACCAAGGAATTAGATGATTAGAACAACCTCTCAGTGTTGCCAATGGAAATGTCTCCTGTGATTTGTTCTTTGATTATGGGAGAGCTTGCAAAAGCCAGGCATAGTTTGGACCCGTACCCACCTGTTGATTGGAACGATTCAAACGTGTGGTCTACACATGGATGCACTGTTTCTGATAATAATACTCCAAAGATGCGCAACATGGTCATGTCTATTGTCCACAAGTTGGAACGTGTATTCCTGAATGGAGAAGTAGAAAAAATTACTGATAGTAAAGTGCGCTTATTTATGCACACTGTCTTTGGTCCAATGAATGATGATGGAGGTGGCTTGAGGACCTATGCGCTAGACCCCTCAATTCTCTCGGTTGGGAATCCCGAAAAATGATGATGATGAGGACCACGAGGAGTGTGTAGAATTTGTACAGAATGTGCGCAAGGAATATAAGTTCCTCGAGGCCGGATCCCTAGAGACTGTCGATGTCTACACCCCTCGACCTCACTTTGAGGCCGAAAACTCCTCATGTCCAGGCCCCTCGACCTCACTTTGAGGCCGGAAACTCCTCATGTCCAGGCCGGACTTTTAGAAAACCATTCAGTACCGTCATTAATAGCCAGCAGATGGCGTTTGTGTATAGCGAGTCTACTAGACACTTGGATGCTGATGCTTGTGGACGTTTTCTTTGTCATATGCCTCCGGAAAGTCTTTCATTTCAAAATATAGCACGGAAGCCTCTTTCTGATAGACCGAGATTAGTTAGCACTCTTAGCAATATGGCTGAAAATGTTGGACCCTATATTCAACGACCTATTTCTCCTAAATATTTTGTGGCCACTAATCTATAGGAAGACACATGCTTATGAGTTACTTCCTCATTACTATTACTATTGTTATGGTAGGCAATCTATTTCACATTTGAACTTCAAGGTTTTTTTTGTTTGTAGTGTGTATTTCTACTATTGCTACTCATTGAGTTGCACTTGTGTTATCTCTCATTTTCGTGTGTTTTGTGTACCTCATATTCGTTGGATGAACGCCCCTAAGGTCATTTCATATTCGTTTTTTTTTTTTTTTTTTTTGCAAAAGGTTATCATTTCATAAGAAAAGAAATTACAAGATGCAAACCTAACACACTAATACTGCCAAGGCAGTAAATAGAGAAATAACAAGCTGACTCTAAGGACAAAGGACATAAAGCAACTACTAATTTCTTCAGCTTGAAGATTCAAGTTGTATTCTCATGGAACTACGGAAACTTTCGATATTGCAAGTGGTATATACATACATGTTAGAGTAATAGATTTAGATGCTAGTTTTGCTGATTCGTTTTGGATAATGTGTTTTAAATGTCTAGTTGGTGTAGTCATAGGCAAAACGAAGCTGTAATACTAGATGATAATTTCATGATACATTATACCTTGGTGTTAGTCTCTAGTGGAGGATGTCATCTCTAAGAGCAAATGGCTGAAGACTTTTAAGTAAGATGATTTATTTTATATCAATATATCACCAACCAAAAACGACATGTCTGTTTGTGAACAGTTCTGTTGATGATTGACAATAATTCACTGAATTTTTTAAGTAATACTAAATGGAGAGGATGCTATTATGAAATGGAGTAATTAGCTGAATTTGTCAACCATGAGCTCACGAGTCATGGTTTTAAAACTATTTTTCTTGGTTGTACTTGTATGGGAGTAGATATTGCTATTTCACTTGTTTTAATTAGATTTTTAGTGGTTTCTGAACCATACAAATATGTAGCTGATGGATGGTAGTAGATGATGAGATCCGAATCGATGATAGTAATTAATTAGGTTGTCTTTCCTTTTAATGACAGGTCTAGTTTTGGTAGAATGTCTGAAGCAAGCTGTCTAATTATTTTATTCTTTTATCTGAGCTGCTTATGGTGAATTCTGATGTTTGGTAGCCTATGTTGGTTGATTGATGTTTACTTGAAGGGAGAACCCATGTTCAATATGTTTGGTTTCATTATGTGCCTTAGTGCGACTGCTGCACGAGCACTCAAGACTGTACTTCAAGGGATTTTACTCTCATCTGAAGGGTAAGAATCTTCTTTACTCCATAGAACGGAGGGTATCTTGGGTTAATTTTTGCTTGGTTTGGAATATGCTGGATTTAAGAAAATGACCTGCTGGATTCTGTGTGCCTCCTGCATTGTAAAGTAGCCAAGCATCGATGCACTTTACGACATAATTTTCATATTATGGGTCATCCAGAAGTAACATATCCTTGAGTTTTTAACATAGGAGTAAGGCTGCACACTTCCAGCCTCCCTTACTCGACACAAGAACCATTGAGACGTTGGGGGTAATATTGTTGTGTACTTGTGTTGACGACCATTTTACTGAATTTCGATAACTCATGGGTCTTAATATCATTCAACAGGGAGAAGCTAGATTCTATGAACCTTTTGATGTACATGGCACCTGTTGCTGTTGTTTGCCTAATTCCAGCAGCCCTTATAATGGAAGAAGATGTGGTTGGGATAACTATAGCTCTGGCAAGAGAAGATAGCAAAATTCTTTGGTATCTACTCTTCAATTCTGCACTCGCATACTTCGTGAATCTGACCAACTTTTTGGTCACTATACACACAAGTGCCTTGACTCTTCAGGTATTCCTCAAAAATCCTTACAGTCTCTGCTTCACAAATCATCATTTGTTACTCTCCCATGCCCATTTCCTTAAAAAGACGTTCGCGCTACACAATATGAAAAGAAAGAAGAGGTCAGCATTTACCTCGGTCTCTTAATAAGGTGGCTCATAGTATAGCTAAAAGGGCTATGAGCCTGTAATGTTGGTCGTTATTTTACGGTTGCCAAAAAAAAAAAAAAAGCTTAGGGGAACTTTTGATGCCTTGGGTAGTTCGAACTGATACCTAAGTGGCTAAGTCACTCAGTTTGTCAAATAAAAGATAAAAATTTAATTTTGAATTCCTCCAGTCATTTTGAAATTTTGGTTGCTTCATAAATCTTGAATAATATTCGTAGGGGAAGTTGAGTGACGTCAACGCTTTCGAAGTAGCTTGATTTAGACTCGTTCTGAAAGGAGTCTTCATACTGATGAAACTTGTGCCAAAAACAGAGAATTTGCAGGCCCCCTTTGACAAATGCCACTCATTTGTTATTTTGTTGTGGTCCTTTGATCCCGTTTACCCGTTCAAATACTCATTAACCCTTAAAAGAACCCATATACTCATTAACCCTTAAAAGAAATTGCCTTACTTGAATTCTCACATGAGTAGTCTCATAATAAACGTTACTATGAGAATGGGATGGAGAGAGTATTATTTACGAGTTTCTTTGTGTTGCCGTATAATTATGCTTCAATGCCAGGTCTTGGGAAATGCTAAAGGAGCAGTTGCAGTGGTCGTCTCAATATTGATATTTAGGAACCCTGTATCAGTAACAGGAATGCTTGGCTACTGTCTCACCATAACCGGAGTAATTCTGTACAGTGAAGCCAAGAAACGAAACAAGTAAAATTTCGGAATCTACTTGGTAAGTCTTCTTGTTGAAGTGAAATATTACGGTAACTATCATCATCAGATTGGAGGTTGCAGATTGTCTGAATGGTGCCTGGTTAGGGATGATTGTTTCACCCGATCACCTCACCCAAGTAGATATCTATCGGCCTCAGATTAAATGGGTGATATATTGGCGATGATTCTTCGATTTTCTACAAAAAATGTGGATACGAGTGAATTTAGGGTGAGGTATGGACATTCCACCCAAAAATTAATTTTGATTTTTTGTGTTTTGTATAATTTAGTTCTAAAAATATATAAAAATAAAGCAATTCATCGATCTCTGAACCTTCGAATATGTTGATACAATTGTCATTGATCCTCGTCTCTCTTTCTCTTTTTTCTCTTCAGTTTTTTAGTAGACGGCAAATGATTTCCATCATTCCAACTCACTTTTCATAATTAAATTGCTAATTTTGAAGCTGTAAATCCATACATCTTTGTATTTCCTTTAATTTGCAAAATATATCTTGTGCAAGTTTGAAATTTACTGCGAGGAGTGGCAGAGCTGAGTCAAATTGGTCGGATCGACAGGAATTGGAATAAGAAGCCGAATCATAAATTTCATTCACATTTTGCATTATTCACTTTAGCTCACACACCACTCTTTTGAACACAAGAATGATTCTCAGATCCGACCCCTCTTACTCCGCTATTCAGTATTTACGAGTATCCTTAAGGTAGTAAGTAATGTTAAGGCCCTGTTCTTTTGGACTTAAAGTCACTTAATTTAAGTTCAATTCAATTCAATTCAGATCCTATAGTTTAGTAAAGTTTAGATCCTACAAGTTCAGAAAAGTTCAGATCCTATAAGTTCCGTTCAGTTCAGATCGGTTTAAGTCCAAAAGAACAGTAATTCACGCATATTGGTTACGTTAGAAATGGTTATTTTCACGAAAAATAACATAAAATTATTGCACATATAGATTTCTAAGATAAAGAAAAAAGTTGGAATAATTTTGAATTTATTCCAAGTTACAGGTAAATCGATATTTATTCACTGTAATCTCCCCATCCCCATTCACCATTGCCCGACTGATAACCAAAAAACTACGTTGAGTATACAACAATTGGACTCTTAACGGTTTGAATTCCGTCAGACCAAACAATGGAGGCAAATACCTCGCCAGCAACCAGCACTTCAAAAGACTTGCTCTCGTTCAATGACTCAAAGGACAGTATCTGGCGTTACCCTGATATCGACCTTTGAATCTGATATAACTGTAGCCTTATAAGTTGAATTTGCATCTCTGACATTCGTGACTGTTCTGCTGAACTTCACTGTAGAAGGTGTGTCGGTATGCAGATAGGCCGCCATCGAAGGATAGTTAACATCTTTCGGGAATTGATCATTCTGTTCTGGGCAGGAAAAACTATAGTTGCTTGTTACTAGAAGAAGTCTCGTCTTGTCATAACCTAAATTGATCATTCTGTTTTTTTATTTTTTTTTCCTTTCGATATTTTCAATAACAAGGCTCGAAGATTATATGTGAAAAGATTTGGCAAATTAGCGAGACATTTGATATGTGTGATACAAAAATATAATCATGATAAAATATTTTTATAAAATATGAGCAATATCTTAGGTAATCACACAAGTTCGAGCCGCTCGCGAGCTTTTCGAGTCGAGCCAGCCTTTGCTCGGCTTGGCTCATTAAGCTTTCGAGCCGAGCCCGAGCTCACACGAGCTGAGCTTTGACCGAGCCGATCTTGAGTAACTCGCGAGCTGTCTCGTCTCATTAACACCCCTAAGTATACATCACCGTTTTAGGGTTTAAAATGAGGAATAAACCAGGTTGGTGAACAAATTGAGTAACGTGTATCATTGCCTTCATAAAATGGCTCTATACGATTCGTTCTTATGTTAAATACACCCATATCATGTCCAGCGATCATTACACCTCGCTCTGGCAGATCCACCCACGACGCATGGTCATCATCTGTGAAATATACACAACTCCGTCGCAAACCTTTGGCATGTGCTAAAGACACTGACATAGAAGAATTATTACCTACAAACAACGCCATATCACCTAAATCTTCAACATTCTCCCAATTTTTGTCTTTACGATTTAGTTTGTAGATTTTGAATTCTATAGTTCGATCAACATCTGAATTCATCACCTCATCCTTGAATCGTAGCACCATGAGGAGATCACTACCTGATTGTACCAAATATGCAAAATTAGTGCATACCTTCAATCTTTCAAAAATCCTATACTTACCCGGCGAATAAACTGTTGGTTTAACAACCCCAGCACCGTAAAATTCCTTCACACTCCAATATGCAATTGCTCCATCATAATTATATAAAGCAAATACAAAATCATTCATGACCACAACATCATAAACATCAAGAATTAGGTCCTCGATCAATATTGTCGTCCACGCTTGATCTCCACGCCTAGCAAAACTTAAGCCCTTGTTATGCTCGGGAGAAAGTAGTATAATAACAAACTCGTGATGACCATCGCTTTGAGACACTTTGAGCACAATGAGCTTTTGCAAAAAAAACATCAAAACCCAATCATAATAATCATACCATGAATCTTCAAAACTTGTGGGTTCATATATGGGTAGGTGTGGAAGTGTTTGCAAAGATGGGAAACTAATAATATTAGCTTTTGTAAAGGGATTAAATAATTGAACGGTAAGGTCGCGTTTAGCCATTGCAATCCAACCATAAGGTGAACCCCAGAACCTTGCTCCTCCAAACGTCTCTGGGAGATTTAAACTATAATGCTTATTATTGTTGAGATTAAAGATGTTTTGAATATAATTGGGATTATCTTGAGTGTTTTCGGCAACTAAAAGCCATGGTAGTGATGGAGCCCTCCATAGGTGCTTTATTGAGGACCAAGCACAATTCCAGGATCGACAAACCGCAGAAAAATAAATAAAATCTTCAAAAGACTCCATCTTGAATGCAATGTTACCAACAAGGTCGAGAGGCAATGTAGACCAATCGGTGGACATCTAATGGCAGCAGTAAAATTAAAGTTAATAAACAAAAAAGAAGAACCAATCCCTTCAATAACTCCGTTTAATAATAACAACACTGCAAATATTTGTATAAGACCGTCTTACACATGTTTATTGTAAAACAGGATCCCTTTAATAACTCCGTTTTGTTATCAACTCATCATTCAACAATTTAATTACCAATTGAGATATCAGAAAGAACAAGTGAATAACACAATTAACCATAGGTGATATATTATCATCATACATGCGCGAATAGTTTTCCAGAAATAATAATCAAAATATATACAACAAATTAATGACCAATAACGGCAGCTTGAAGAAGAGCAAACCTTGGATGTAATCGGGTCAAACTTAAACTTGATTGTTGTCCGGTTGAATACTTCTGACGTTTTTTTTTTTTTTTTTTTTTTTTTTTTTTAAAAAATTTTCTTTTGCTATCAATAGCTAAGATCAGCGTTCACAAATTGGCCATTTATAGTGATTTAAGATTTTAAGGTATAAGAAGACTTTTTGTCACTGCGTCGAATTATGGTAAATTTTCTTTTAACTCAGATTATGTTTTCCTTTTTTCTTTAAAATTTTTTCTTTTAATACCGTTTTAAACCCGAATTTGTACACAAATAATACTCCGATTAGAGTAATAAAGAAAAATTAATAAAGAATCGTTATTATTCCCAAAGATCTTGTACCAAAAAAAAAATATCTTCTCCAAACTGATCTAATATTCAATTACTCCAATTATATTCACCTCCTCCTTTTCCAAACATATCAGTTTCGCACTGGTATATATAAATAAGGAAAATGAAAGGGCGCCACCGGGTGACACCCATTTTGGGCGCCACCCTCTCACATGGGGTGAGTGGGGACCCCTTCAATAAACAATTGTTGTGAGAGGGTGGCACCCAATTTGGGCGTCACCCGGTGGCGCCCTATCACCAAATAATCCAACTTCACGGGACGGAATAATTTCATCTCATTCATTTGTTTATCTTATACGGAGTACTCCCTCCTTACATTATTTGTGAGTATTTTTTTTTTTTTTTTTTTTTTCTTCGATTTCTGTTCTACTATTCAGTACTCGTATATATATAAGTACTGTCTGTATAAGCCACTTGAGCCTCACATTCACGAAACACGTTAGAAAAATCGTTTATATATTGCGGAATTGCTCGATCAAAATTCAAAAACCCGAAAATTGTACTCTACAATGAAGCCGACTAAAGGAAGTGATACCGTAACTAGTTACGTGAATGCCAATATTTTTAGCGTAATAAGTTTCTCATGGATTAGTTCTTTGCTCGCTTCGGGGTATCGTAAAACCTTAAATCTCGACGACGTTCCCCACATAAACTCGATTAATACCGTATCAGTTTCACTACCGGTTTTACAAAGAAAACTCGACTTACAACGTCCAGTAGGTGAAATTAAGGTAACAGAGTCGACTCTCGCAATTGCATTGTTCCTGTCGTCGTGGAAGGAAATCGCACGGACTTGCGTATTGGCCATTATTTGCACGGTTGCACAATACGTTGGTCCGTATTTAATCGACTACTTTGTTCAATGTCTTGACCACGCAGACTTTTTCTTTTTAAAAGTCCGCGTGGTTATATTTTGGCTTTGGCTTTCTTTGCTTCTAGCTTTCTCCAGGGTATGTTGAGGAAGATATGGTATTTCAAACTTAAGCAAGTCGGGATAAGGATTCGTTCAGCATTGTCGATGATGATTTACGAGAAGGTTATGAAATTGAAGCAAGGTGGTGGTCAGGAGGGAAGAATTGGGGATTTTGTTAACCTTGTGGCGGTTGATGTAGGCTGTATAAATCCGTTTATGGTTCGTTTTCATGATTATTGGTTGATTTTCTTGCAGATTGGATTGGGTTTGGGTTTATTGTACATGAATTTAGGGATTGCGGCGTTTGTTGCTTTAGCAGTATTAGTTTGTATTATGCTGTCCAATGTTGTTTTTACAGCATGGTTAACGAGAATACAAGAGAATTTGAAGAAGACGAAAGGCGAGAGAATGAATATGACCACGGAAACTTTGAAAAATATGAGAATTCTTAAGCTACAGGGGTGGGAGATGAGTTTTCTTTCGAGGATTTTTGATTTGAGAAAGACGGAGACATCGTGGTTAAAGAAGAACTTGTTGGGAAAGGCTATTATGGCTTCTGTTTTCATGGTAGCTCCGACTTTAGTCGCTTTAGCCACATTTGGTTCTTGCATCATACTTCGAGTTCCTCTTGATGTAGGTAAAATTTTGTCAGCGCTTGCCACATTTCGGGTTCTCCAAGGACCGTTATATCTGCTTCCTAATGCAATTTCATATCTAGTCCAAATGAAGGTGTCCTTGGGACGGATTGCATCTTTTCTCTCGCTTGATGAACTCAATCCTAGCCTCGTAGTACAAAAACTTCCGTATAGTAGCAGTTCTGTCTCTAGCGATGCAATTGAGATTAGTGACGGAAACTTTATATGGGGTCCTACTGCAACATTACGAAACATAAACCTTAAAGTTCCTCACGGTACTAATGTTGCTATTGTCGGTACAGTTGGTTCAGGTAAGTCGAGTTTACTCTCGAGCATCTTAGGTGAAATGGGTAAGATCTCGGGACAAGTCAGCATTTGTGGAACAAAGGCCTATGTCCCACAGACACCTTGGATACAGAGTGGAACGATTCAGGACAACATATTGTTCGGCAATGACATGGATCGCGATAATTATGACAAGGTAATCAAAGCCTGTTGTTTGACAGAGGACCTCAAAATCATGTCATTTGGGGATCAAACTGTTATCGGTGAGAGGGGCATCAACCTGAGTGGCGGCCAAAAGCAGAGAATACAAATAGCGCGCGCAGTCTACCATGGGGCCGATATCTATTTATTCGACGATCCTTTTAGTGCTCTTGATGCTCATACTAGCTCTCATTTATACAAGGTAATCCACTTTCGTACTCCCTCCGTCTCGATCATTTGTTATCTATTGTATTTAGCACAAAGACCAAGGAAAAGGAAATGCAAATGGATGTCGAACAAAGTAATATAATATTATTATTTAATCCACTTGCACACTACCTTTTACATATAAAACTTACCAAAAGTAGAAATAGATAACAATTCACTGATACACCCAAAATGAAAATAGATAACAAATGGCAAACTAGTATCGTTTTATGATATAAAATCGTTTTTTTTTCATAATGTACAGGAGGTTTTGCTCGGTCTTTTGAAGGAAAAGACGGTGGTTTATGTTACTCATCAAGTCGAGTTCCTAAGTGAAGCTGATCTAATTGTGGTGAGTGTATGTTATAATAATTCATTTTAATTCTCTGAACTCAATTTGTTAATTTGTTAAGATTTACAGGAATTGACGCGACTGTTTGTCTTATCAGGTCATGAAAGACGGAATGATTGAACAAACAGGAACGTACGATGCGCTTGAGCAGCTTATTATAGGTTCACAGTGTAGAGCACCAATAGAGGATGATGAGTCTAACAAGACAGAGATATCCTCAGATGTGATCTCGAAACAAGGAAGTGATGAAGCGGACAAAGAATCTGACTCCTCGTCACCATCAGCACAAGTCGTAAAAGAGGAAGAGAGGGAGAAAGGAAGTGTCGGGTTCACAGTCTACTGGAAATACTTGACAGTGGCATGCGGAGGTGTACTTGTTGTTCTTGTGCTCCTATGCCGAATGTTGGGTTTGTGCCTTGATTCTGTTAACCGCCGCTTCGAATAACTATGCGGGGGTGTATCCGTATCTGTTATTGGGCTAGGTCTGTCTTGGGCCTTTATTAGGTCATTCTGTATTAGGTTTAGAGAGTATTATATACTCTCTAATCCTCTACCTAGCAGTTATGCTTATCATACCGTCTGAATCTGTAATCTGAAAACTCCTCACATATCAATAAAACTCTCTCCCTTCTGCCCTGTGGACGTAGCTAACACACCGTTAGTGAACCACGTAAATCTGTGCGTTTGTTTTTTATTGTTTTTTATTTGTTCTTTCTTGCTTCTGTTATAACAAACTGGTATCAGAGCCTTCGGGTTCCTGACCAGCGAGAAAGATGTCGGCGATGAACATAAAGATCGATCGCTTTACGAGGAGGAATAGTTTTAGTACGTGGCGAGATCAAGATGCGGGCTCTGTTAAGCGCAAAGCAAGGGTTGTGGGTGCCGCTTTCGGATCGAAGACGGAAAGCGCAAGCTGCGCTCTCTTGCCGCTGCTACCGCCGAGATGGCCGATCCGGAGGAGAAGGCACATTCAACGATTATGTTGTGTCTTGCTGATGATATCATCACTGAAGTCGCGGAGGAAACTACCGCAGCCGGTCTGTGGAAAAAGCTTGAGAGTCTTTATATGACCAAGTCTTTGACCAATAAGTTGCTTCTGAAGCAACGTCTGTTTAGTCTGAGAATGCAGGAAGGTATGCCTCTTCGAGATCATTTAGATCAGTTAAACACAATTTTACTAGAATTACGTAATATTGATGTTAAGGTAGAAGATGAGGATGCCGCATTAATTCTGTTAGTTTCTTTACCGTTATCGTATGAGAATTTCGTACAGTCCTTTATTGTGGGTAAAGATACTGTTACTCTAGAAGATGTTAGGTCGTCTCTTCATACTAGAGAACTGCGCCATAAGGCTACCGGTACAGTACAGACAATCAGCTGCAGGGTTAGCGAGCCAGTGGGGGTTATGGACAGGGAAATTCGGGGAAGAAAAAGTATAAGAAGCCTTCTTATTCGGGTTCTTCTAATTCTGCTGGTACTTCTGGTACTTCTGGTAATTCTGGTTCTTATGTTTCTAGAGGTCCTAAACCTAGTGATGTCTGTAACTACTGTAAAGGGAAGGGGCATTGGAAATTCGATTGTCCCAAGAAAGATAAACAGAACAAGTCTGGTGCTGCTACTGCTGGTGTAGCAAATGCAGATTCCGAGGAAGATGATTATGCTCTAGTTACGGGTAGGGTCACGCATCACATCGATGTGTGGATTACGGATTCTGGAGCATCTTACCATATATGTCCGCGCAGGGAGTGGTTTACAACTTATGAACAGGTAGATGGAGGCACTATTTCTATGGCGAATAGTGCTGTTTGCAGGATAGTTGGAATCGGCTCAGTCAGGGTAAGGACACATGATGGTAAATTCTGTACATTGAACGAGGTTAGACATGTTCCACTAATGACAAAGAATCTGATCTCCTTAAGCACGTTAGACAGTAAGGGTTTGACTTTCAAGGTGTAGGTGGAGTTCGAACGTCCGCAAAGGTTCGAATGTAGTTCGAGGGGTATCAAGCATGGTACTCTATATTATCTTGGGATCTACTCTGTCGGGTTCATTCTTTGTTGCATCCTCAGATGTTGATAAAGAAGATTTGACTAAGTTGTGGCATATGAGACTTGGTCATATGAGTGAAAGGGGGATGCAGACTCTGTCAAAAGAAGATCTTCTGTGTGGTCACAAGGTCAAGAATCTGGATTTCTGTGAGCATTGTGTTTTTGGGAAGCTACATCGCAGCAAGTTTCCTAAAGCAGTGCATAGGACCAAGGGCACACTTGATTACATCCATTCTGATTGTTGGGGTCCTTCTAAGGTGGAGTCTTTGGGAGGTCACAGGTATTTTGTGTCTATTATTGATGATTATTCCAGGAAGACTTGGATTTATTTGATGAAGCACAAAACGAAGCCTTCACTCACTTTAAGCAGTGGAAGGCATTAATGGAGAATCAAACTGGGAAGAAGGTCAAGAGGTCGCGAATCGATAACGGCCTAGAGTTTTGTTGTTCGAGTTCGACGAGTTTGCAAGAATGAAGGGATTGCTAGACATCGTACGGTCGAGATACACCTCAAAGCAAAATGGTGTAGCGGAGCGAATGAATCGGACATTTCCGGAGAGGGCAAGGTGCATGCTCTCTAATCTTTGGACTAACAAGAAGATTGGGGGAGAAGCGATTAGTACAAAGCATGCTATCTCGATAAATCGGGGACCTCACACGAGTCCGAATCTCAAAACTCCATTTGAGATATGGTCCAGTAAGTCTCGACTATTCTATTTTAAGGGCTTTTGGTAGTCTTGCTTATTATCATGTTAGTGAAGGTAAGCTTGAGCCACGAGCTAAAAGGGAGTATTCGTGGGCTATGGGGATGGTGTCAAGGGATACCGTATCCGGTCTCCATCGAGGGTAGGGTTATTTTGAGTAGAAATGTTGTCTTTGATGAAAATTCTATGGTTAATCCTATTGTGAAGTCTTATATGTTGTCGATAGTAGTAGTAGTGTTGATAAACAGGTGGAGCGACAAGACACTCTTGATGAGAGTGTACCACGGGAAGAAGATCAACCACTACGGTCCGAGAATCCGAACTGTTCCATCAGATTCTTCATTACCAGTTCCGAATCAGCAGAGTTTGGCCCGTGAACGGTCAATCAGGCCTAATTTTGGGAAGCCTCCGAATAGACTTGGTTTTGAAGATATGGTGGGTTATGCACTTCAGGTTGCTGAGGAGGTGGATCCTGACTTACATGAGCCATCCACTTTCAAAGAAGCAAAGAACATGTTTGAATACGCCGGTGGCTTCTTTGCCATGGGAGATGAGATGGAGTCTCTTCAAAAGAATCAGACCTGGGAATTATCCAAGAAGCCTCAAGGGAGAAAGATTGTTACTTGTAAATGGGTCTTCAAGAAGAAAGAGGGAGAGACTGCTGCTGAGGGTATAAGGTATAAAGCTCGATTGGTAGCTCGTGGGTTCAGTCAGAAAGAGGGGGTAGACTACAATGAAATATTTTCGCCAGTGGTCAGACATACTTCCATCAGAGTGTTGCTAGCAATAGTTGCACATCGGATTTAGAACTCCCGAACAGCTAGATGTGAAGACAGACTTTCCTACATGGAGAGTTGGAAGAAGAGATATACATGACTCACCAGACGGTTTCAGATTCCGGGTAAAGAAGACTATGTTTGCAAGTGAAGAAGTCCTTATATGGGCTAAAACAGTCTCGAGGAAAGTGGTATAAAAGGTTTGACAGCTACATGTTGGAGATTGGCTACACTAGGAGTCCGTATGATTGTTGTGTTTATTACAACAAGCTGAAGAATGAGTCTCTCATTTATCTGATCCTATATGTAGACGATATGTTGATAGCTGCAGAGAGCAAGTCTGATGTTCAGAAATTGAAGGGTCTTCTCAGTGCTGAATTTGAGATGAAAGATTTGGGTGCAGCAAGAAAAATTCTGGGAATGGAGATCTACAGGGATAGGAGCAAGAAGAAGCTTTTCTTATCTCAGAAAGGCTATATTCAGAAGGTGCTAGCAAGGTTTGGCATGTCTTTGCTAAATCCATAGATACTCTTAGTGCATCGAATGCACATCTGTGCATTGCTTTCTCACCCAAGTCGGTGAAGAAAGGAGTACATGTCCCGAGTTCCGTACTCTAGTGCAGTGGGTAGTTTGATGTATGCTATGGTCTGCACTAGACCTGATTTAGCACAGTCAGTCAGTGTGGTGAGCCGGTTTATGGGTGATCCAGGTAAAGAGCATTGGCAAGCTGTGAAGAGAATTTTTAGGTACCTTAAGGGTACATCTGATGTTGGTCTCATTTATGGAGGTGATAGAGAGTGCCTTGTGTCAGGGTACTCAGATTCTGATTATGCAGGAGATGTCGACAGCAGACGATCAATGACTGGTTATGTTTTCACTCTTGGTGGTTCAGTCGTCAGTTGGAAGGCTACATTGCAGCCTACAGTTACTTTGTCTACTACTGAAGCAGAGTATATGGCGTTGACCGCAGCAGCTAAAGAGGGAATCTGGTTAAAAGGACTGGTCAGTGATTTGGGTCTACATCAGGAGCAAGCTATTGTATTCTGTGACAGTCTTAGTGCAATATGCTTGGCTAAAGATCAAGTCCATCATGAGAGGACTAAGCATATAGATGTGAGATATCACTTTCTGAGAAATGAGAAGAGGATTAAGGTGAACAAAGTGGGTACTGCTGATAACCCGGTGACATGTTCACTAAGCCGATTCCGCATAGCAAGTTCCAACATTGTTTGGACTTGCTAAATATCTACGATCTGTAATTGCCCTCTTGGGGGCAATATACGAGGAAGGGAGAAGAGCTTTCTGGTACATCTGGCATTTATGGGAATGCATCTGGTACATCTGTCTGTTTGTGAGAGAATTCAAGTCAAGGTGGAGATTTGTTGGGTTTGTGCCTTGATTCTGTTAACCGCCGCTTCGAATAACTATGCGGGGGTGTATCCGTATCTGTTATTGGGCTAGGTCTGTCTTGGGCCTTTATTAGGTCATTCTGTATTAGGTTTAGAGAGTATTATATAAACTCTCTAATCCTCTACCTAGCAGTTATGCTTATCATACCGTCTGAATCTGTAATCTGAAAACTCCTCACATATCAATAAAACTCCCTCCCTTCTGCCCTGTGGACGTAGCTAACACACCGTTAGTGAACCACGTAAATCTGTGCGTTTGTTTTTTATTGTTCTTTATTTGTTCTTTCTTGCTTCTGTTATAACACCGAATTATTTCAGTGACGCTTGAGGTTGTCAGTTACTATTGGCTTGCGTTGGCCGCTCCTTCATCCAAGGCCGGTGCCAAACCAGCTGTTACTAGATCTAGGTTTATAACCGTCTATGCGGCTCTTGCTATCGTCATCTCTATCAGTGCCGTAGCTGTAGACATGCTTATCGCGACTGCAGCGTATGCAACGACCACTATATTGTTCCGGAAAATGCTGGAGTCCGTTTTTCGTGCTCCTATGTCGTTTTTCGATGCTACTCCTAGTGGAAGATTTCTCAGTAGGGTCATTTTTTTTCTTCATCTCCTAATTATTTGTTTACTTTTTTTATTCTTTCTAAGGTTAGTTTAATTTTAGGGATATTCTCTCGTGTATCCCTGAACTTTTCCGTTTTTTAAAGTGCACTCCTCGTTTTTCACAAAAGAACTTTGACCGACAATAATTCTATGTTACGAGTTCAGAAAACGGTAATTCTTTTTTTCAAACCAATTCTTGAATTTGAAAAAAAAAATTCACCGCCTTTTGAACTCGTAACCTGTAGTTATGGTTGGTCAAAGTTTTTTTAACGAATAAACTTTAACCGACCATAATTCCCGACTACGAGTTGAGACGTCGGTGAATTCTTTTTCAAACTGAAGATCTCTTAAAGAGAGTCAATTTGGAAAAAAAGTTTATCGTATTCTGAATTTGTAACCAAGAGTTATTGACGGTCAAAGTTTTTTTGCAAGAAAAGAGGGTACATCTTAGAAAATGAAAAAGTTGAGGGGTACACGAGAGAATATCCCTTAATTTTATGAAACTGGTTTGACGTACGTTGCTCTTTCGCTGTTCAGTGTTCAACGGATCAAAGTGCTGTAGAGACTGAAGTGCCGAATTCAATAGAAGATGTTTACTCGTCCGTTCTTGAACTTGTCGGAATTGTGGTAGTGATGGCTATGGTAGCGTGGCCGGTTTTGATGATTTTCATCCCCGTGGTTTTTGTTTCTATTTTGTATCAGGTTATATCATCCTTTCAATAATCTCGTAATTGTAACTTCTTTCGGCATTTCTTTTTGGCATTCTGTCATGACACATTTCGATCAACATTATCAAAAATTTAAACTTGAATGTGCATGCAGCGATATTACATGCCATCGGCCAGAGAATTGTCACGATTGAGTGGAATATGCGAAGCTCCAGTTACGCAACATTTTGTAGAAACAATTGCATGGTGTACAACTATTAGGAGCTTCAATAAACAGGCAAGTTTCAGAGAAACATACATGAAAATACTGGACACCTACTCTGATATCGATTTTCACATTGATGCTGCAAAGAAGTGGTTATTGTTTCGCCAAGATGCTCTTGCCTCTATCACATTCGCTTTCCTTTTGATATTCTTGGTTTCCTTCGGAGAAAACATTAATCCAGCAATCGCGGGATTGGCTGTGTCGTATGGGCTTACCCTGCAATGCACTAATTGCATTTGTATGGAATTTATGTGATTGTGGTACTACAATTATTTCAGTTGAGAGAATTCTCCAATACACCTCCATTCCTAGTGAAGCCCCTCTTGTTATTCAATCAAATAGGCCTCATTCTTCTTGGCCATCAGATGGTGAAATTCGTATCATCGATTTGAAGGTAACTTATTCTTACCGCGTTAATTATTGAATTTTATCTTAACATTAATTTTTGGTTCTCAATAATTTCAAATGACCATGCATTTTATGTTAAACTGAAATTATTGCTGCACGTTTTACATCATACTGAATCATGATTTATGTGAATTACATGTGGTTGGTACACTACAAGAATTCTGTTCTCGGGTTACTGAAATCAGTGACGGCAAAAGACAGTCGCCAGTCTGGCGACTAACAAAAAACTCGGGCGACTGATAACGGTCGCCAAATTGGCGACTGCTTAATATCCGTACAATAATTGAACTGGCTACCGAATAAATTTAGGCGACTAGCCAATGTGTGACGATCCGCACACTTGAACCCTTAGATTTATTTTATGCTTATGTAATTTCATTTCCCTTGTACATTTGTAGTAAGTATTTTCTTAGTAGTTTTAGAATAGGTTTCCATAAATAGGTATATCGCTATTCTGAACTAAACTTGTAAATTCAATGTATCCTGCTACCAGGACCAAACTATCAAATTTCCCTCTTTGAGAGGTGCTAGTCAATGAAAAACCGCTTCTCATCCAAAAGCTTGTTGTTGCTTGTTGCTTGCTTTCAATAATCGTATTGCTTACTTTTATTGCTTTCGTGTGCCGGACTTGATAATCGTGACTAGGATTCCCGACACACACCGACCCGAGTATCGTGCTAGTGGGCGATCCCTCACTAGTACGAAGATCCTTGTCGCTTGCATCTTGCCTTGAGACGGGCAAGGGTGCGCGCCACGGTCCGGCAAAAGTAGCGGACCGTGACATTTGGTATCAGAGCCCGGTCTTCGGACGGGTTTTACGCAAGCCGCATTTGTTCATCGAGATCGAGAAAATGGGCGAAACAATCGAGGACCGAGTGGATGCCTTAATGGACACAATCGACGTCAAGCTTCCCAAACTCGAGAGCATCGTTATGCGGATGGCCGCGAGCCTCGAGGAGTTGCAAAAGACGGTTTGTGACCTTGAGACGAAGGTGGACGGGATGGACACCCGCATCCAAGCGATCAGTGGTGCGATCCCCGACGATCGGGAGGAAGAGATCAATCATCTGCATCGAAAGGTCGAGATGTTAGGGAACACTTGCGCCACGCTCGTGAAAGCGGTGGCCAATGACGGGAAATCTGTGGGGAGCCATAAGGTGAAGGCCCCTCCACCTCGTGCCTACGATGGGGCGAGGGATTCGAAAGCGGTCGATAACTTTATCTTCGATATGGAGCAATACTTCCGAGTAAGTGGGCTCGACGAAGACGCGGAAGTTGTCACGGCAAGTATGTATCTAGTCGACGATGCCAAGATGTGGTGGAGGGCTAGATACAAAGAAATCGATGCGGGCACGATTACGGTGACATCGTGGGCCGACTTCAAGAGGATCTTGAAAGATCACTTCTACCCCGAGAACACGGAGTTTGTTGCTCGGAAGAAGTTGAAGGAAATCAAGCACACCAAATCAATCCGAGAATATGTGAGGGAATTCTCAGCGTGCATGCTCGAGATTAACGAAATGTCCGAGACGGATAGGACATTCGAGTTCATTGACGGGTTGAAGAGGTGGGCACAACAAGAGGTCATGAGGCAGAATCCCAAAACTCTGTCTTCGGCCATATCGGCTGCGGAGCGCCTACTCGACTTTCACGGAGAGCGAGAGGCACCAAGAGTTGTGGCACCAACGGGGAATATGGGTGCATCACAAAGTGGGTACAATGGACAAAGGCCACAAAACAACGCCATTTCAGTTGGGAACAGTCGGTTCCGCTCACAAGGGAGTCAAGCCCAATCGGCGAGCACTACAAACTCGCCCTCAAGCTCGTCTTCTAAGGTGGGAAACTCTACTGCTTCCACAACGAAGAGACCGTTCGCGTGTTTTGTGTGCAAGGGTCCTCACAAGATGGCCGATTGTCCGAACAAAGCGGAGTTCAATGCCATGTTCAAGCAGATGCCGAAAGGGGCTCAAGAACGTCTTGATGGGGCGTTGGCCGAATATCACCAAGAGTGTAACGAAGACTCGAGTGATGGGGAAGACCAACCACGGATGGGCTCCCTCCAACGGATCAGCGCGATGGGGAAATACGAAGATTCCTCCGCCAAGAAATCCAACGGGCTCATGTACGTGGACTTGATGGTGAATGGGAAGCAAGCACGAGCCTTGATCGACTCGGGCGCCTCCCATAACTTTGTTACGAAAGAGGAAGCGGATCGGTTGGGGCTAGTTCTGCGGGATGCTAACAGCTGCCTGAAGCCGGTCAATGGGAAAATGAGACGCGTCCAAGGAGTGGCTAAGAAGGTCGCGGTCCAAGTGGGTGAGTGGGCAGGGGAGCTCGACTTCACCACCGTTCCGCTGGATGACTTCAAGTTAGTACTCGGGATGCAGTTCTTTCAGAAAGCGTTGGTAGTATTGAAACCAAGTGACGGATCGATGCTACTAATGGGGTATATCGTAGTGAATACGGTAGACGACGACGAAGACAAGGGGCAGCATCGAATTTCGGCTATGAGGGTGATACCGACGCCGAAACAAGGGATGCGGCCTTGGAGAATGCCTAAAGGTTCGGTGGAGCCGAGGGCGAACAAGACCCAGGCTAACTACAATGCTAAGTGGCCTGGGGGACGAAAGAAGAGTCTACCCCCTCACCGAGGAGTAGACAATGAGGGCCGAGATGCCCAAAGAAGTAGGCCTCGTACCATCAGGGGGCCGCGTCGATGTGCTGAATCGACGTCCTGGTTTGCGGGTCAGTCGACCCAAGAGATAAGGCCTCGTACCATCAGGGGGCCGCGTCGATGTGTTGAATCGACGTCCTGGTTTGCGGGTCGGTCGACCCAAGAGAGAAGGCCTCGTACCATCGGGGGCGCGCCGAAATCGATTCGGCGTCCCGGAGATCTCAAATTCCCTTGAATGCAGGTGCAGAAGTGACGAGAGACAAGGTGAAGGTCCGCTGGAGCCAGTACTTGGAGAAAGCCCGAGAGAGATCTTTTCAAGCAGAGCAAAGTGGACTTTCCCGAAACACAAGGAGCACGTGGTGGACTTGGAGAACATGATGTTCGGCAGCTTCTATGTCAAGGAACTCCAGCCTATCTTTGAAGGGACGAAGAGGCCAGTCATTGTTTGGGACGAAGCGCACATTCATGCCGAGTTGTACAAGCCAATCCCCAACACTTTGCATGGACAGTCGAGCTCACCGAGGATGTCTCACTTTGAAGCACCGTTCAAGATTTTTGTGTTGCCGAGGGCGGCAACAGATTAGGTGGGGGAGAGTGTGACGATCCGCACACTTGAACCCTTAGATTTATTTTATGCTTATGTAATTTCATTTCCCTTGTACATTTGTAGTAAGTATTTTCTTAGTAGTTTTAGAATAGGTTTCCATAAATAGGTATATCGCTATTCTGAACTAAACTTGTAAATTCAATGTATCCTGCTACCAGGACCAAACTATCAAATTTCCCTCTTTGAGAGGTGCTAGTCAATGAAAAACCGCTTCTCATCCAAAAGCTTGTTGTTGCTTGTTGCTTGCTTTCAATAATCGTATTGCTTACTTTTATTGCTTTCGTGTGCCGGACTTGATAATCGTGACTAGGATTCCCGACACACACCGACCCGAGTATTGTGCTAGTGGGCGATCCCTCACTAGTACGAAGATCCTTGTCGCTTGCATCTTGCCTTGAGACGGGCAAGGGTGCGCGCCACGGTCCGGCAAAAGTAGCGGACCGTGACACAATGCGACGGGGATGTGGCTACGGATTTCGGTCGCCATTTTATTTGCATTTAGCGACAGATATATGTCGCCTAATTTAGTCGCCCGAGAACTGATTTCCTGAAGTGGTATGTAGTTTCAAACGACGATGAATGCATGTTAACCGACCCCGAATCATTTTATAACTTACGTTATTGATATACAGATACGATATGCCCCGCATCTACCGATAGTGATCCATGGTCTCACATGTACATTCCCTGCAAGGAAGAGTATTGGCATTGTCGGAAGAACAGGAAGCGGGAAATCGACTCTTGTACAAGCTTTACTTCGAATTGTCGAACCCACATCGGGGCAAATTATGATCGATGGCATTGATATATCGACAATTGGGCTTCATGATTTAAAGTCTAAACTCGGTATCATTCCCAAGAACCCGTTATGTTTCAAGGAACAATTCGAACTAACTTGGATCCATTACAACAGTACAGAGACGACCAACTGTGGGAGGTATATAATACGTATTTCTCAATTCTCCGATACACAAACTTTATTTAAGTTCTTTATGAAACCGTCTCATAACATAATGACAACTAGACCTGGTAAAATCAACCCGACTCGATTGACCCGACCCAAAAAGGCTGACTCGAGATCCGAAATCGACCCGAACGGCCACACCAGAATGACACCTGAAACCCGAATTGACCCGACCCGACCCGAAAATGACCTGAGCTTTCATGAACTTGTAACAGACCCGAACCGAAAATGATCCGATCTGAAACCACCCAACCCGAAAATGACCCGACAAAACATAAGTTTAATTGACTCAAAAGACTTGAAATGTTTTTTTTTCTCTTAATCACTGACCCGAAAATGACCCAGCCCGAAACAACCCGACCCGCTTGACCCGAAAATGGCCCGACAATCATACCCGAAACAACCCGGAAACCCAAAAGGACCCGACCCGATCCGAACTAACCCGATAATGTGACAAACCCAACCAGACCCGAACTTTCCCGACAATGTGACAAACCAAGTTGACCAGACCCGAATTCGCCCGACCCGAACCCGACCCGTTGACCCCGTTTTGCCAGGTCTAAATGACAACTAACTTGGATTTGTTACTTGTTTTCTTGAAGGCTTTGGACAAGTGCCAACTTGGGGACGAGATCAGGAAGACGAAAACAAAGTTGGAATCAAACGGTTTGTCTTTTCGATGTCTTACTTTTAACTTAAGACGAAAAAAAATTACCCGAGATCATTGTGAATGCGCATACAACATACCCCTGATTTTATATATAAGTTATATGCATACAATAGTCTCACACAAGAAACAAGACTAAATGTTAATTTTATTTATCGACACAATTTTTTTTTATAGTTACGGAAAATGGAGAGAATTGGAGCATGGGACAAAAGCAACTCCTATGTCTTGGACGTGTACTACTTAAGAAATGTAGAGTATTGCTCCTGGATGAAGCAACCGCTTCTGTCGACGCAGTCACAGATAATCTAATTCAACAAAGATTACAAGAGAATTTTTCCGATTGTACAATTATAACCATTGCACATCGGATGACTTCTGTTCTTGATGGTGATTTGGTCTTGATCCTCAATAATGGTAAATATCACATTTGTTTCAACCTATTTTTTTTTTCCCAATTAGTCTTGTATAATGCGGTTTTACAATAGGCAATGTAGCCATATGAAGAATCAGTTTTACGGTAAACTTGTGTTAGACCGCATTATGCAATTGTTTGCGTTTTTTCCCCCTCAAGTGTAAGAGATTAATTTGGTTGAGGTTTATTTTTTTGAATTTATTTTGCAGAGCAAATCGAGGAATTTGATCCTCCAGATAAATTATTAGAAAATAAGTCATCTTCATTTGCAAAACTAGTAGCAGCTTGGTCAAATTTGGGAAACCAGTAATTATTATTATTATTATTTTTTTTTTTTTGGTATCTGTTTACAAATCGTGAAAAAGTTTTCCGTTTACAAGTTAAATGAAAGTATCTTATCTATATAAATTCAGAAGACAATACTCATTGTACAGCACGCCACGTCATAAATGCATTTTCTTTCTTTTTTTTTTTTGGAAAATTCAGGTTATGGTGGGACCTATGAGTGTGCAACGTATTTAATTATTAAGATATCCGTCTTTTCAAACATGCGATAAATTCCGTCTCGCAACAAATTATATAAAATCATCTTATGGAATACTTCTTCGAATTAATATTATGATAAAATTTTATACATTCTGTGTAAAGAAAATGCATAACATTTACGCAAAATTAATTACAAATGCGAGTAAATGTGATTAAATTACATAATTCTTAAAACAAAATTACACAATAAAATTACATAATTTCAGGAAGGAATTACAGTTATATACGGGATCGAACATACAACGGAAATGAATTACAAAAATAAATTACATGTATTTTTGTTAATATTATTGTACCACAAAATCATAACATAATTTTTTAAAAGTACAGGGTACAATTTTTTTTTTTTTCAAAAAACAATAATAACGGCATATGTACTTGGAATATAAAACTCGGCATCTGAACAATCAGCCGCGCACACCGAAATTGGTAGGTGACAATGATAGGTACAATAGAAATGCAAAAACAAATATACGTCAAAAAACATTAATTTTGGCCCAAATACATACCCGTGCAATTTTGCACGGGTTTAAAATTAGTTATTTTTATAGAACAATATGTACAAGGTCATTTAGCATCTGTTTACAAATCAATATGGAGTATTTTCTTTGGAAATAAGGTTTTTATACTTCTTCCGTCCCGGTCAATTGTTTATCTTTTTTTTTTTTTTTTTTTGAAAATGTATTTGATGGACAATTTGATCTTCAACATCTAATTTGGTCTACTTGTCATTCAATTTGACCACCTCTCATTAGTCTTTGTGCCAAATCAAAGAGAAGACTAATGAGTTAGCTACGCGATTTAATTAGTGTTGGACAAGGAGTTAGCTACACTGCACAATAACTTACCCTAACAATCACATACTCCTTAATTAACTAATTAAATATATTCCTCCCGTCCCGGTTAATTGTTATCTTTTGGTTTTGGCACAAAGACCAAGGAAAGAGGAGGAGGTTAATTACTAAATGACAATTGGACCAAATTGTGTGTGAATGATCAAATTGTTCATCAAATTCTTTCCTTCTTGAAATAGAAAGGATAACAATTGACTAAGATCCACAAAAAATGGAATAGGACAATAAGGCCCTGTTCTTTTGGACTTAATATCAGTTCTAATAAGTTGATTCGATTCACTCTATTAAGTTGCTCCATTGATTCGATTGGATCGATTCAATTGATTCGATTCAGATTAGTTTATTTCAACATTAATTTATTATTCTTATTTTATATTCTTATTATTATTATTATTATTATTATTATTATTATTATTATTATTATTATTATTATTATTATTATTATTATTATTATTATTATTATTATTATTATTATTATTATTATTATTATTATTATTATTATTATATTATTATTATTATTATTATTATTATTATTATTATTATTATTATTATTATTATTATTATTATTATTATTATTATTATTATTATTATTATTATTATTATTATTATTATTATTATTATTATTATTATTATTATTATTATTATTATTATTATTATTATTATTATTATTATTATTATTATTATTATTATTATTATTATTATTATTATTATTATTATTATTATTATTATTATTATTATTATTATTATTATTATTATTATTATTATTATTATTATTATTATTATTATTATTATTATTATTATTATTATTATTATTATTATTATTATTATTATTATTATTATTATTATTATTATTATTATTAGGGTAAATTGATAACTTATACCTACTATAATACAGTTTTTCAAAACTTATACCTAAGATAACTTTTTTTTAAAACTTATATCTAAAATCCCAATTTTTTCCAAACTTAATACCAAATCTCAAATTAATACATAAAATGACCATTTTACCCTTATTAAATTAGTTAACACCCAAATTCACCATAACTTAATTCCGTTTTTTTTCCTGTGTTCCGCTTTGTTTCGTTTATGTTTTTGTTTAATTTCCGCTTTCGTTTTTGTTTCGTCTCTCTTTCTGAGGGTTCTGTCCCCGTCCATCGGTGGTGTCCTTCTCTCAGTTTGAGAGCTTTCGTTTTCTGGTTCGTTTGCAGTTTTCTAATAAGTCAGCAGAAGATCAGCGTTGTTATAGATCGTTATATGGTTTTACATATTTTGTCCGATTCATGGCTACAATCAATCACGTCAGAAGATATGGATACTCGTCAAGGAAGATTCGGAGACCCTCTTATGGATGAAAGCCTTTTACGGCGAATCAATGATAGAGACTCTGTTGCAGTGTTTCATTCTTTGAACAAGAATTTATTTCCTATGGTTGTAATCGATTTGTATCCGATTGAGCTTGGCATATGTTGTAGATGTCGTATGACTTTTTATTAATGATAATGATCTTTTCTCAAAAAAAAAAAAAAATTCCTTACTGGCACCACTCGCATCAAATACCCACAAACCTTATGCCGAACAGCAGAGCACCCAACATCCCCTAACCTTGACCCATATTAAATCCAAAACCTCCCACATCACACAGATCCGGTGTCCTCCTCCACAACGACGGTGGCTATTAGTAAGGCACAAGCATTGATCTTGCTCACTAAGAGCCGTTGGCTCTATCCCACAAATCAAGGGAAATTGATTCTCTTCCCATGTATATCAAATAGAGCTGTTAGTATGTTTCCTTCCGTAAATACATAGTCTACTTGTTGTAGTGTCAGGGTCTTACCTCCAAATTAGGGGAAAACCGAGTACTAAAACAATATGATATTTGGGAATTTTAGAGAGAGAAGTAGAAGATTTTTATTAATGATTGAATGAATGAATTACAATATTTATAGTTATTAGAATCTTAACAAACTAATAACAGTTGTAACAAACTAATACAACTAACTAACAACTGTACTATAACTAACTCCTAACAACTTCAGTCTACGTCAGCAGTCAGCACTGATCCATTTCCCTGTATCATTCCATCCTCCTTAAGAAAAGACTTGGCCTCAAGTCTGCACATTAAAGGTAGGATACTTGGCCTCAAAGCTATCAGCAAATTCCCAAGAAGCATCAGCCATGTCCATACCAGACCAATGCACAAGATATTGGACCTTAGCCAGATTTTGAGACTTAACAATTCGTCTGTCCAAAATTGCTTGAGGAGTCAAAGTTTGATCAGCATGCCTACCCTTCAACCAGCCAGGAATATGAGGTTTATCAGGTAGTACTCCTCTAAAGGCCTTTAACTGACTCACATGAAAGGTAAGGTGAATTTGAGCATCCACAAGTAGTTTAAGCTTGTAAGCCACTTTTCCTACCACCAGTTCCACCTGAAAAGGCCCAAAGAATTTTGCAGCCAGTTTATGGTTATCTCGAGCAGAACACCCCACAGATCTTTGCTTGTAAGGTTGTAACTTCAGCCACACCCAATCCCCTACAAGGAAGGATCTTTCAGATCTGTGATTATCAGCTAGACACTTCATCCTTTCATGTGCTCTAGTTAAGTGTATCTTGAGAATGTGTAACATTTCTTCCCTCCTCTGCATTGTCCTATCCAACTCATCAACATTTGACTCACCAGGCAGGTAAGGAAGATGTAAAGGAGGTGGTTGGTTGTAAACTGCTTCATAGGGAGTTTGTTGTATAGCTGAGTGAAAGTTGGTGTTATACCACCATTCAGCCAGAGATAACCAATTGCTCCATTCCTTTGGTTTTTCGCCACACATGCAACGTAAATATCCCTTTAAGCATCTATTCACAACTTCAGTCTGTCCATCAGTTTGAGGGTGATATGCTGTAGAGAGTAAGAGTTTAGTTCCTTGCAATGTGAATAAAGCCTTCCAGAATGCACTCAAGAAAATTGAGTCCCTGTCACTGACAATACTCCTAGGCCACCCATGAAGTTTGAATACATTATCCAGATATGCTTGGGCCACTGTAGTAGCAGTATAAGGATGTGTTAAGGCCATAAAATGACTCATCTTACTCAACCTATCTACCACTACAAATATAACATCTTTGTTGTGTGATTTAGGAAGGCCTGATATAAAATCCATGGAGATGTCTACCCATACTGCTTCTAGAATTGGTAGAGGTTGTAACAACCCAGGACTTGCTATAGACTCCCCTTTATTGGCCTGACAAATGAGGCATTGTCTGATAAAATTGTTGATGTCCTTGTTTTGGCCCTTCCAGTAGAAGAGTAATTTAACTCTTTTTATGGTAGCATCTCTCCCAGAATGGCCCCCTTGATGAGAGCTGTGAAGCCACGTTAAAATCAATTGCTGAACCCCTCCATTTCTACCAAGTACAATTTTATTGTGCCTCCTGATTAATCCATCCCTTAATATAAAAGGATAACAGGTCTCCCCTTGCTGTAATTGTAAGAATATAGCCTTGAGATGATCATCCAAAGCATAGCTTTCTTGTATTTTAGTCTTCAGATCAGAGTTAATTACTGATAATGCTGAAAATAAAATATCAGCTCCTTGAACCCTTGAGAGTGCATCAGCAGCCAAGTTCTCTTTACCACACCTATATTGGATTTCATAGTCAAAGCCCATTAATTTGGACAACCAAAATTGTTGAAAAGGAGTTGAAATCTTCTGTTGCAACAACCATTTAAGACTTTTTTGATCTGTCCTTATAATAAAATGATTGTTGGATAAGTATTGCTCCCACTTCTGAACTGCTGTAACCAATGCCAGTAACTCTTTTTCATATACTGACAAGCCTTGCCATTTGGGGACCCAAAGTCTTACTTAAGAAAGCCAGAGGATGACCTTCTTGCATCAGGACTGCCCCAATGCCAGATTGGGAAGCATCAGTTTCCACAATAAACTCCTTAGAAAAATCAGGAACTGACAGTACAGGTGCTGTCACCAAAGCATTTTTCAAAGCCTGAAAGGCTAAGTCAGCCTCCAAAGACCATTGGAAACCATCTTTTTTTTAGCAAAGTAGTAAGAGGCTTGGCAGTTTCAGCATATCCCTTCACGAATTTTCTATAATAGCCAGCCAACCCAAGGAAACTCCTTAACTCCTTTACTGTTTTAGGAGTTGGCCATTCTTAAACTGCTTTTATTTTCCTAGAGCCAGTTTCCACCCCAACTCCAGATATAAAATGGCCTAGATACTCAACCTTGGCACTAGCAAAAGCACACTTGCTTAATTTGGTATACATGTGTTGTTGTTTCATTAACTCAAATACAAGCCTCAGGTGGGATATATGGTTTACTAGACTGTCACTGTAAACCAATATATCATCAAAGAAAACCAAGACACATTTCCTTAATAATGGCCTAAATACTTGGTTCATCCAAGCTTGAAAGGAGGCAGGGGCATTAGTCAAGCCAAAAGGCATGATAAGAAATTCATAATGGCCAGAGTGAGTCTTAAAAGCTATTTTGAATACATCTTTCTTGGCCATTCTGAGTTGGTGATAACCAGCCCTTAAGTCCAGCTTAGTGAAGATAGTTGCTCCAGCTAGTTCATCAATCAACTCATCCACCACGGGTATTGGAAATTTGTCTTTGATGGTTTTCTTATTAAGCTCTCTATAGTCCACACAAAGCCTCCAAGACCTATCTTTCTTACCAACTAACACTACAGGGGATGCAAATGGGCTACAATTTTGTTGAATGACTCCCTTATCAAGCATTTCTTGAATTAACTTCTCAATAATATCCCTTTGTTTCAAGGCATACCTATAAGGTCTAATGCTTACAGGGTTTACACCAACTTCTAATGGGATTTTATGGTCAATTATTCCTCTTGAGGGGGGGTAAAGACTTGGGCTCCTTAAATATTACTGAATATTCTTGTAATAATTTTTCAATTCCCTCAGGATATTCAGTATTGTGCAACTGAAAACAG
This sequence comes from Silene latifolia, assembly GCF_048544455.1. Classification (NCBI taxonomy): domain Eukaryota; kingdom Viridiplantae; phylum Streptophyta; class Magnoliopsida; order Caryophyllales; family Caryophyllaceae; genus Silene; species Silene latifolia. The sequence goes on from NC_133526.1 coordinate 198,154,967, forward strand.
CTTACTGGAGAACTCTTCTTTAACTGGTGTTGTTCAGTGACTTGCAAGTAAAACAGATGGATAGCAATGGCCATTAGCTTAGGGGTAGCTATGGCATCACCCCTAACCTTAGGAGAAATACCCCTTAAAACATGTTTGATACCCTTAGCCTCAAAAGACATCCACAATTTATTAAAATTCCATTTTACAGTACCAAGAGTACTCAACCACTGCACTCCCAAGACCATATCACAAATTTGCCTAAGGGTATTAGTAAAGCCTCACATTGGAATTCAGTGTTTTGTAACTTCCATTGAAAATTGGGACACACATGCTGACATGCTAGATGATTTCCATCAGCAACTGCCACAGATTGAGGGCTAATTGGATTGATTTGGAGATTTAATTTCCTAGACAAGTCGAGGTCTAGAAAGTTGTGAGTACTTCCAGAGTCTATCAAAATATGCAATGATTTCCTACCCATATAGCCAGTGACTTTCATAGTTTGGAAGGACTGACTACCATGTAAAGCATTGATAGAAATGTGGGGATCTATACTATGCACTTCAAATTCAGTGTCCCCTACCTCAGTATATCCCTCCTGGACACTCTCAGAATCACTGTCCTTTTCAGAATCACCAGGTACAAGAATAGTAAAAAGCTGTGGTTTCTTAAAACTACATTTGTGTCCTCTGACATAAGGTTTATCACAAAAGTAACAGATACCTTTAGCAATCTTATTAGCCCTTTCAGCCATTGTCAAATGCCTTTGGGAAGTATTAGACTTAGAATCAGCAGGAATAGTGGGAGTGGGGAGAAGTGGTGATTTGTTTACAGTTCCTGACCCCACAGATTTAGACCCCAGACCACCAGAAAAACGAGAGTAAGTTCTGGTTGCCTCCACACTCTCCTCTTGCAACCTAGCAAAGGCTACAGCTTCAGCTATAGTAGCAGGTTTAAAGGCTTTTACAAAGGGCTTAATAACAGGTTTTAGGCCACCAATGAAACTATCTAAGAAAAAAGCATCATTCAATAAAGGGTTCCTCTGAATCATTAGAGATTTCAAGTATTCAAAGGAATCAAGATAGTCATTTAAAGAGCCAAGTTGGTGCAACTTGTTGAATTTTTCTACCACATTATCACCCACATCATCTACAAAACGAGCACACAAATCAAGAACAAAAGAAGACCAAGAAACTGTTACCCTTGCAGCCATATATGCATTAAACCAATCACCAACTTTCCCAGAAAGACGAATACCCGCAATATCCACCTTTTGATCATCTGGAATTTTGCATATATAAGTGGAAATATTTCTCACATTTCTGGACACAACCACGTGAATTCTCCCCAGAAAAGGAAGGAAAATCAAGTTTGGGGATAAACCCTAATTGTCTTGGGGTAGAAGAAGCAGAAGAAGTAGGATGAACACCAGTGTCCATATTAGGTTCAGATTGAAGATGTTCTTGCAACAACCTCATCAATTGCGACATCTGCTCCTCCATTGCTTTTCCTTGTTCTACAATGCGCTGATTCTGCTCATTTAAACGTTGTTCCAGTGATTTCAGTTGTGCCTCCATTGTAGATTTGCGTGTTTTAGCCAGAATTGAAAAGTATTTTAATGGCGGAAGTTAGGATCGAATGAAAGCTGATACCAATGTTGTAGTGTCAGGGTCTTACCTCCAAATTAGGGGAAAACTGAGTACTAAAATAATATGATATTTGGGAATTTTAGAGAGAGAAGTAGAAGATTTTTATTAATGATTGAATGAATGAATTACAATATGTGATTCCTCTATTTATAGTTATTAGAATCTTAACAAACTAATAACAGTTGTAACAAACTAATACAACTAACTAACAGCTGTACTATAACTAACTCCTAACAACTTCAGTCTACGTCAGCAGTCAGCACTGATCTATTCCCCTGTATCACTACTGTAGTATAAATAGTTTAGTGTTTATATTGTACACAACAAGAAATTACAATCAATGAAATATTCCAAATCTTTCCAAATCTCGGTTATAATAAGGCATGTTTTCTTCTCGATGTTTTTTTTTAAGAAGTGGTGTCAACAACGGTGGAGAAGTGGTGGCAACGAAGGTGGTAGATTGATTTATTTTGAGAGGATGAGGAGAAGAAGCATACGAAGAGATTAAATAAGGGTTAGGGATTTGGGGTTTTGGGCGTGTATGACGGACTGGAAGTGGTACAAAAGGGGGGCTGGCGATGGTACAAAGTGGGGTCATAGGTGGGAGGATGGCCGTGGGAGGCATTGCTGGCAGCCGTGGTGGTACTGGTGAGGGAGGAAGTGATCGTGGTTATGGTTTTAATAGGGTGGGCTGGGAAAGAATGGTGATATTTAATTACTAAGGGCAAAATGGTCATTTCATGTATTTTTTTTGTGATTTGGTATTAAGTTTGGAAAAAAATAGGATTTTAGGTATAAGTTTTAAAAAAAAATTATGTTAGGCATAAGTTTTGAAAAGTAGGATTATGGTAGGTATAAGTTATCAATTTACCCTTATTATTATTATTATTATTATTACTATTATATTTATTATTAATTAATTTGTATTGTTTATATTATTATATTTATATTTAATACTCCCTCCTATTCTAAATAACTCTCCATATTTCCTTTTTTGTCTATTCACAATACTCTCCCTATGTTCTTATTTGACAAACTTTTATACTTATTTTAATCACCCCACCTCCCAACAATACTCCACAATACTAATACTTTATCTTATTTTAATCGCCTTACCCCACAACAATACTTATTTTAATCATCTTACCCCACAACAATACTTATTTTAATCACACAATACCTTTCCTCTCTCCAATCTCCTACCCCACTACAATACTTTATCATATAATACTCCCCTCCCTTAATTCCCGTGCCCTCCATGAAAGGGGAGGGTTATTAAGAATAGGAGGGAGTATATTTATTTATTATTATATTATTATGATTAATGATAATATTATTATATTTATATTTAATATATTTAATATATTTATTTATTATTATATTTAATATTATTATATTAATAAGTTATTATATTACATTTATTATTTTATTAATATATTCAGTATTATTAATATTATTAATAACATATTTGTTATTATTATTATTATTAATATTATTATTATTATATATTTAATATTATTATATTAATAAGTTATTATATTAGACCTATTATTATTATTATATTATTTATTTTTTAGTTATTATTATTAATATATTATATTATTATTAATAATGTAATCATTTATATTACTAATATATTATTATTATTATTATTATTATTATTATTATTATTATTATTATTTTTTTTTTTTTTTTGCAAGAAAGATATTTTCTCATATATTCAAAAAAGGATACATGAGTTTTTCTTACAAAGCAATAACCACATAAAGGGAAAGAAAGTAAAAAGCACCCCTAAGCTAAACAAGTAACCACCCCAATTAGGTCTTCATGACTAACCAAGGGGGTTTTGAATAGCAAGGTAGCACTAACTACAAACTGGATATCCCTCAAAAGAGCAGCAACAGTCCTATCATGGCCCTCGAAGATCCTCCTATTCCTCTCACACCAGATGATATACACACTGGCAACAATACTACCAAGAGCCCAATTCCTCCTCCAATTGCATAGTCTAAATTATTATTATTATTATTATTATTATTATTATTATTATTATTATTATTATTATTATTATTATTATTATTATTATTATTATTATTATTATTATTATTATTATTATTATTATTATTATTATTATTATTATTATTATTATTATTATATTACTATTTTATTTTTTATATATCTTTTTAGATTATTATTATTAGATTATATTAATATATTATTATTAATGAATAATATTATTATAATATTTATTATTGGTATTATTGTTATTATAATATTTATTATTATTGTTATTATTATTAGTATAATCTTTTTATTATTATTTCGGTTCAGTTCAGTTCAGTTCAGCTCCATTAAGTTCAGTTCAGTTCAGACAATTTCAGTCTAAAAGAACAGGACCTAAATGACAGATGGGGGACAGAGGGAGTAATATAGTAAGATCATTCACCTAAAACACATGTAAAAATACACAAGCTAGAAATTCACAATTCACAATTCACACATATTTTTTTTGTTTAAAAATATTATATTAATCACGATTCTAATTTCATAATAATTAGGGCAATTATTAGCTTAAATTAATAATTTTGATCACAATTACCTGGAATATAGTTGTTATTCGATCGAAAATGAAGCATTTCTACCGCAATTTGTTCTTTCTATTCCTGCAATTAGGTTTTACAAATTGTAATTAGAAAATAGAAAAACAATGATAGAGATATGGAGATTGGGAATGGATGTGAACAACAAGAAGAAATGAAAGGATTCTTATTGTTAGAGTATAAAACTTATCTGGGACTTCAATCATAAGATTAAACTTTTAGTTGAGATGGTTTCTTGATATGGTGTCAGAGCTAATTTGATTAAAAGGTCACGGGTTCGAATTCCACCCCCTTAATTCTAAAGTGGAATCAGATATGGAACACAAATTCTGACTTGGGACGGGTATATCCTTCTTAAATTCAATATCGGTTAAATCGGGTCAAATAGGAGGGATAGCCTAAAAACAAGGCTACTAGGTCAATTATTTGACCCGATTTGGTCTTAAGCGGATACACCCATTTTAGGAAATATAAAAAAATAGAAGTATTACATTCTATTGTGGATCATTTGTTGGAATATGTGTCCTCCGACAATAATGCGATCACGACTGTTGATCATGATGATCACATGTTTAAATCTCATTATAAAGAATATAATTGGGAAGTAATTTTTACTGTCAACTGGTCAACATATATCGGTAATGATTGGCTGACTAGAGTTTGACATTACTGTCGTGCGACGGTGGTGATCAGTTGACCCCCTAGGTCATACCTATAGGGCAACACTCTTAATTGATCATTTAATTAATCGTATAACGTTACGAGTTAATTAAATTACTTGAAAATTGACGGACGATTTTGGAAGTAAAATTTACGTATCTCATTGAAATTTGATTAAATGAGATACGGTCTGAGTAATTGAATTGTATCATTACTCAGATGAAATTATTGTTTAAAGAAACAATTAAAATTGAATGAATTATTATAAATACAATTTATTGTGATTTATAAATTGGTAAATTATTTTGGTACAAGTAATTATGAATTACTAAGTCGATTTTTGTATATGACGTATTTTTTTTATTAATACGTTGATTTTTAATATGTTAAAAATACATAACAAATTTATGTAACATATGACATGTGACATATTGACAAATTTGACAAAAATAAAATGGGTTCCATTTTATGAGTGTACCGAAATTAAGAGGGGATTAGGCAAAATATTGTGTTGTTTAAATTAGTGGAAAACACAATCATTTGCATTATAGACTAGCCTTGCAACCTATTGCTCATTGTAAAGAACAATTCAAGCATGCATTGGCTCCCCAAAATCCCCCCCTTCCACCCGGTTTTTGAGATGGAAAAACCATTATGGTTTTTCATCTTATTTACCTAATAACACACTAAATGTATGTAGTGGTGAATCATTCATTCTTTTACTCATCCAAAAATAAGAATTCTAGAGAGATAAAAACTTCCTTCTTCCTCCTCCCATAAACCGAAAATATTAAGTGTCTCATAATATTTTTGGGTCAATTTTCTACAAGATTAATATTGTACTAGTAACTATAATATTAATTTAAATTAAGAGAAAGCTTTGGGTATAAATCCTTGGGAGAGATCCTACACTTGGGTCTTTGTTCATCCAAAAGGAAAGCTCAAGAACAAGAGAGAAAGGTGATCTCTCTTGTGCCCATTTGAACCGAAAATCCAATGTAAGAATGGATGTTTCTTCCTTATTTTGTTTATTTGTTTGCATGCATAAGATCATTAGTTAATTTTATGACAAATTAAATTATAACATATATGAATATGTAAGTATATAGATCTACTTTTCCTTCAATCGGTATCAAGAGCCATGGTTGTTTGCATGCAAATCGGTTAAAAGTTTTTCCGAGTTATAAGAATAACATATAAAACTTGAATAATTTGTGTTATTATGAGATATCACGAAATAAATTTATGTATGTTAAATTTCTGGTCATAAAATGTTTTTAGGATATTTTGGTTAATTTACGGATTTTTATTGTTCATATTTTACAATAATGGCATTTAAATATGATTTTATGAGTAAAAATGTCATTTTCGGTCTAAAATTAGCTATACTTCGAATTTTCCAGTGATTTTTGGATATGTTGTCACATATATTATTTTGAGATAATCTGTAAATTTTCATAATTTTTGGACTTCTTATGCTCGAAAAATGGATTTTTCATTATTAAATTCCGTTTTAGGTGAAAAATAGGTTAATATGAGATAAATTTCGAATCTGGTCATATAAATTTAGTATATTGTCACATGAAATTTTACAAGATGTGTGTAAAATAATTGGCTATAATGAAGTCTTTATGCATGATTTATGGATTTTTGATGAAAAATAGCATATATAGTGACTTAATTAGTGAATAATTGCTAAAACATACTTCATGACTAAAGAAAAACATCATATGTTGCATTTTATTATCTTTTTCAGATCTAAAATTTAAAAGTTAATGAATATAATTTTTCCCATGTTTTTATGATTATTTTGTTAAAAACCGATAAACCGCAACATTGTTTTTCCGGAAAACTTTCGAAATTTTTAACCTAAATTTTTGAACATTATGAGTGTCATGGTATTTTTTCATAATGTTCATGAGTTTAAAATTTCAAATTTTGAATTTATTTGAAATTTTGTGATTTATTTGAAGTTTATAGCTTATTTTTGTAATTTTTGGACCATTAATGAACAATTTTAGAAATATGAGTTAATTATGGTCAAATAATTAGTGAAGACTAAATTTTGAGTCCTAAGAGGTTAGGGTAATTAACTTATGCATAAATATGAATTTATGTAATTTTTGTGATTGTAAAATGTTGAAATCACGCAAATCCGTAAAAACCGAGTAATATACGATATTGGCTAATTAAAGGCGATTTAGAATAAAATTGGGCATGTTCATACATATTATAATGCTGCATTTTCTTTATGACTGTCATAATTTTATTTATGTAATTTTTGAATTATGTAATTTTACTTAGTATGGCCTTAGTTTTAATTGGTATTTCCCGAAATGTATGGGAATATCGATTCGGTTGTAATTTTATTGTGATCTCGTATCACCGTTTTGTAATTTAATAGATTTATTTTATTTTAGTTACAAATGTATAATAGGAAATTATGTAATTTGCTATGTAATTTAATTTATCTCGGAGTTCCCAAAGACGGATTTCTTCAAGATGGCGATACATAAAGATGGTGTTACCTCGAGATGCGTGTCACAACCGAAGTTCAAGGGACCAATGGAGTTGGTTTCCGAAAATGTAATAGTTAAATAGTTTTTCTATTTTAGGAAGGCAATACTAGGATTTATTTATTTTATGCTTGCATTTTATTTTTATGTCACATGCATCGCTAAATCGCCATAACTAAAACATGCATCATCATCTTATCGAGTTTATCGACCGTGTCAATTAGAATTATCGTAGTTCACCGCTTTAGTTCACTTAAAACGTGATAGATAATAAATTGACATGACCTCTCGCTAAAACAATTAATTGAGACATAGCCTTACCAAATAGTAGAAACCATGAAAACCTATTTCGCGAGGGAGTGCACCCGGCCCTACCGGGGTACAAACCTTGTTACGTAGGGGAAATGGGTGATGAATGTTAATCCACCGAGTTCATGTTAATGAGGGTTTCATCGGCCATACCGTGCCTAAATTGATGTGGATTTGGATCATGGACACATTTATTCGAAATTTGGATTGAACTCAACAAAAGTTTTTCGATAAGGGTTTCATCGGCCATATCGTGCCCTTGTCGGATGTGTTTTGGGCTATAGATAATTATTAGAGTAATTTTATCGACCAAGAGTTCTAAAAGTAGAATCGATTAAAACGTTAATCCACCGAGTTATATTGATAAAGGTTTCATCGGCCATACCGTGCCTAAGTCGATATGAATTTGGATCTTGGAATCATTTATCTAGTTGGGTAGAGGTCACTAGAAAAATGCATAAAACTTGTTTAAATCATACATTTTTACGACTATTATTATTAAAACGACATTTGTTTTACTCCTTCTATTTTGTTTTGTAGACCACTTCTTTTTCTCATAACAAATGGCAACACCAACCCCTAACGCCACGCCTCTCGCTAGTTCATCATGGCTCCGATCCTTCATGGATCGATGTAAACTTGAAAAGAATGGGTCAAATTTCTCCGATTGGGATGCCCAACTCAAATTATCCGCCCAAGGTGACGACAAACTTCGTTACCTTACCGAGGCCTCTCCACCCGAACCTACTACTAGGTCGACCGCCGCCACTAGGGAAGCATATGAGGCTTACCAAAAGGAGTCCGCCGCAATGAAAAATGTCTTGATATTTGCGATGGAGGCGGATCTCCAAAGGAGATCCTTTAAAATGGGCAATGCTAATGAGATTTACTCCAAACTTGTGACAATGTTTTCACAAACTCCGCGGATCGTCCAATATGAGGCGGCCACGGCATTCTTTGATCTCGACTTCAAAGAGGGCCAAAAGGTTAGCCCTCATGTGCTCAAACTTATGGAGCTTGTCGAGACCTTGAAAATTCAAAAGGTTGAAATCTCCAAAGAACTCATTGTAGATAGGATTCTACACTCCTTGTCCAAAGTCAAAGCATATGTTCAATTCCGGGTGAATTTTAACATGCAAGACAAGGATGTGTCTCTTGAAGAATTGCACAAGCTACTTGTGCAAGCCGAGAGGGACATGGGGTTAAATGTGAACCCACCAAAAGATGTGCTTAACATAAGCACTAAGAGTAAGGGGAAGTTCAAGAAGAATGGGAGGAAGAGTAAGAAGCAAGCTCCCACATTCACCAAAGCTAGGACTTGTGAAGCTAGCACTTAAAAAATCAAGAAGGGTCCTCTTGATAAATGTCATTATTGTAATGGTATGGGACATTGGAAAAGAAATTGTTCCAAATACCTTGGTGATATTAAGGCTGGAAAGATCACTCCAGTAGGTAAATGACTATCCTTTCTTTTATGTTTCTAATTCAACTATGGTATTATGATACAAAGTTGTGATAATGTATCTCCCTTTTTATTGTAAATAGGGCCTCCACCAAGCAAAGACAAGGGAAAGGAAAAGCAAGCATGAGAAACCATCAAGAAGCTAGGGATAGCTTTCATGGAGCTTTGCTTTTCATTGTCTTATTTTAAATTATGTTTTGGATTTTAGAACCTTAAGTTTCCGTGTTCGACATGGAAATGTATTTTGGATAATGGGTTGTATTTTGGATAATGGTGACTTGGTTTGCAACCCAAGTCACCCGTTTTATCATTTTATCCTTTTGTTCTAAAATTCATGTTTAAATGCTTACTCTTAGAAACATATAACTTAAAGTGATCTAATAGACAAATATAATGACGGGTTTCATTATATGTCCACATGCTTAAGGCTTGTGTATGATCATTTACAAAGTAACCTTGAGTCTATGAACTCTCTTAAAGGTATGTCAATCACCAAGTACACATACGAAATAAATAACTATTAGTCTATCTATGAGATAGTTCTCCTTATACTTCAACATCATTATTTGTGTCTCATATGCTATCTTTGAATCTCTAGTGTATTTATTCTAAAGATAGAGTGGGAGAAAAATGAGGACACAACACACAAGGCAAGATAAAATTGTGTACTTGTGTAAATGAAGATCTACGCAAGAGAGAATGATTTAAATGAAGGTATATCTGTTCATATAGTATACCGAATAGATGAGATCTATGGTCTCAAGTAAGGTCTATATGACAAAAGAGACCAAGTGTAGTAATCATAAGAGTATATTCTTAAGATAACTACACGAGGAGACCAAAAGAAAGTTTTGGAAGAAAAATGACTAATGTAAAGTCTTAACAAGTTTTTGACTAAGTTTATGAAAATTTTGACCAATAGTTTCAACCTTGAGATTTACTTAAGAGCCTAAATGAATCAATGTAACATCCTAGTAATAAGCGATATTTATGACTAGAGGTTGCAAGGATTGATATACCGATATCTTCAATGGCCAAGTTTTAACCACGCAAATGTCATTACTTAACCTCATTATGAAATGGTTAAACCTCCTTCCCAAAGGGTATTTCGAAGGACGTGTTCTAGATATTATTTATATTTGAATAATGACATCGCTACACATCATTATGATATGAGTGAGTTAGAGATTAAAATCTCTTTCCATAAGGTTAAGATGAGACCACTTCAAAATAGGTATTTTGAAGGGATATGATGGGAACATATATGGTTCTATCTTAATAACTTGGCAGTGCAATTTATATTTCAATTCTTGAAAAGTTTCGGTTAAGAAGTCAATTTTGAAATATGTGGAATTGAGTGGGAGTTAGGAAATTACCATGTGAAGACATGGAATTTAGTGGGAGCTATCATCCTTTGAATATTTACAACTCATTACTCATTAGGAATGACGAGCTAATATCTTCTTTCACAAAGAAGTATTTGAGTTTTCAATTCTGGATGAATTTGGACTATGATGAATCCAATTACAACAAGAAATATTGGATTAGTATTAAGAGATACACATCATATCAATATACACATAGGCTATTCATGTAGATGAAAATGGAATTGCCATTAGCAGTCATGGTCGTTCATTGAACCTATGAACGGTTGATCTCATGATTATTAGTAACTAATGTTTCCGCCATTAGAATAATCATGCACATGTCCAATGGTGAATCATGTGCATAAGAGCATGATGATTCATTGGTAAGCCATAATAGAAACGTCATGAATTCTCAAGTAGAATCCGATGAGTGATTTCCGTGTTTGACGGAATGCTCTATTATGTGTCAAGAGGTTGCACATATTATAGAATATCCGAGCACATGCAAGGATTTATGAGAATCCTAACCCTTTCAAGCTAGAAAGAGAAATAAGAAGTTTTGGAAAGATACTTAGTTGAATAAGAAGTTACTCAAAACTAATCTTTCCTAACTATGCTAGGACTTGTGAGAAGTGCTAGGCTAATCATCTTGTCAAATTGTTGTAAGACTCTACAAAACATATACCTAGTGCATTGTGTGTGGATGGAGTACTTGATCAGTACAAGTTATACCATTCATCACAAATTCGTTCGTTATGTGATAATCGATAAGGAAGTTCTTTCAAGTTAAAGAACCGAAACCAAGGTCGGGAACCTTGATGTTTACTTGGTAAGATTCATGCTATGAGAGAGAACATGAATGTAAAGGAAAATGCAAGTGTAAGAAGTTTGAACACATGGACACATGGCATGTTAAACTTCTATTGCAATCAATAAGTGTTTACACTTACGATATACATCACAAGGTTGTAATATGATATTGACTACCCGAGTGTGATGTCGACATTTGTCGTTTGAGTTATTATTAACTCGCCTTATACTTTGTTACATCCAAACGGGTTGTGGAGACAATTGAACCCCGTTAAAGTGAACACGGATTAACATTGTATTTGCCCATAGTTGCTTGTATGAGGTGACGTCTCGAAGTGACTAGCGTGTGATGCGATTGATAGCAAGTTTAAGTGCCATAGAGTCATGTGAGATGACTAGTCGATCACATAGGCAGACTGTTAGGAACATTTTGTCGGGCCTAATGACCGCTTATAGAGTTCTGGCAAATTTATATAGCCTGGTCGTGGCGAGAGCTGCTATAGTATTCAAATGAGTCGATTCTTTTGACTAAATACTATTCGCCTAAGATGGCACAGTTTCAGATTAACTTTGATTTGTGTTACTACGACCTTCGTAAATGGGGTCAAATGGGCATATTTTGGGTTATGATGGCTGTGGCTAGTCGAAGGGAATGAGTGCGATAGGAATTGTCCACCCCTAGTCAGGGTTATAACAATATCTCAGGGCCACAAGAAGAGTAATGAACTGGAAATGCGTGGCCACGCTCGGAAGGTATCTATGATAGATAAATCCGGTCAATCAGTTATTCTCCAGATCGAGGAAACCACTCTCGATATGATCACTTGCAAGTACGACCTGAAAGACACCTTGCATTGAGTGGGAGATAGTAATAGGACAAAAGAATTGGTGACGCACACTTGTCGAGGACAAGTGGGAGATTGTTGGAATATGTGTCCTCCGACAATAATGCGATCACGACTGTTGATCATGATGATCACATGTTTAAATCTCATTATAAAGAATACAATTGGGAAGTAATTTTTACTGTCAACTGGTCAACATATATCGGTAATGATTGGCTGACTAGAGTTTGACATTACTGTCGTGCGACGGTGGTGATCAAGTTGACCCCTAGGTCATACCTATAGGGCAACACTCTTAATTGATCATTTAATTAATCGTATAACGTTACGAGTTAATTAAATTACTTGAAAATTGACGGACGATTTTGGAAGTAAAATTTACGTATCTCATTGAAATTTGATTAAATGAGATACGGTCTGAGTAATTGAATTGTATCATTACTCAGATGAAATTATTGTTTAAAGAAACAATTAAAATTGAATGAATTATTATAAATACAATTTATTGTGATTTATAAATTGGTAAATTATTTTGGTACAAGTAATTATGAATTACTAAGTCGATTTTTGTATATGACGTATTTTTTTTATTAATACGTTGATTTTTAATATGTTAAAAATACATAACAAATTTATGTAACATATGACATGTGACATATTGACAAATTTGACAAAAATAAAATGGGTTCCATTTTATGAGTGTACCGAAATTAAGAGGGGATTAGGCAAAATATTGTGTTGTTTAAATTAGTGGAAAACACAATCATTTGCATTATAGACTAGCCTTGCAACCTATTGCTCATTGTAAAGAACAATTCAAGCATGCATTGGCTCCCCAAAATCCCCCCCTTCCACCCGGTTTTTGAGATGGAAAAACCATTATGGTTTTTCATCTTATTTACCTAATAACACACTAAATGTATGTAGTGGTGAATCATTCATTCTTTTACTCATCCAAAAATAAGAATTCTAGAGAGATAAAAACTTCCTTCTTCCTCCTCCCATAAACCGAAAATATTAAGTGTCTCATAATACTTTTGGGTCAATTTTCTACAAGATTAATATTGTACTAGTAACTATAATATTAATTTAAATTAAGAGAAAGCTTTGGGTATAAATCCTTGGGAGAGATCCTACACTTGGGTCTTTGTTCATCCAAAAGGAAAGCTCAAGAACAAGAGAGAAAGGTGATCTCTCTTGTGCCCATTTGAAGCAAAAATCCAATGTAAGAATGGATGTTTCTTCCTTATTTTGTTTATTTGTTTGCATGCATAAGATCATTAGTTAATTTTATGACAAATTAAATTATAACATATATGAATATGTAAGTATATAGATCTACTTTTCCTTCATCATTAACAGGTAAAGATGAATTTCGAGAAGATGCTCTATAGATTAGGATTATTTTGAGAGGACGGAATAAAGGTGGGAATGAGCCAAACCCATTCCATATGTTTTTTTGACAAAAATGAAAGTTTCATACACATACCTCAAACTATGAGGAAAGAAATAAAAATAATAAAAAGTGATAAAAACAATTATGACATATTGTAAAAAAATGTTTTTATATATTTATTGGATTAAATTTTATCGAGATGATTTAATAGTATTAAAATTTATTATTAAAAAAACGGTTTATCTAACCTATGCCCACTAGGCATAGGACCCATAAAAAAAAAAGGAAATGTGGGCAGGGTAGAGCTCCGCGGAGGGTTCGAGAATAGGGTAAGGTCCTGTCCTGATAAGAAACCAAAAAGAAGGAAAGAAATAAATGTATTTATTGTAAAGAAAAGTAAAAGTGATAGGATATTCCAATTTCTCATAAAAACGTCATTTAATTCTTTCTTTTTTCGTTTTCTTATCCCATGGCCAGTGAGCATAGGTTAGAAAAACCCATAAAAATATTGTATTTGTAAGATTTTTAGCTTTGATTGATTTCTAACCCCGTATCATCCAAAAATGAAACAAACACAAGGTATGAGGTATCAAGTTTCAACCCGATACCACCCAGGTATGATTCCCGATCTCAAACCCATACCCGCCCATGAAACAAACACCCCCTTAAGGTTGGTTAATCCTCTACAAAACCCGGAAAATAACTAAAGATGAACAAGTTTAGAGTCAGTAGAAGCTACTCTAGGGCAATCATTAGTAATAAGCTCTTGCGAGAACCAAGAATGCTCTTGCAATCACCTAGGAGAAGTCTCGAAAAACCTTGGTTTGCGTTGTAACATCCTCGTTAGCTAGCCAATCCGCACATTTGTTACTTGCCTACTTAGGAGTCTTTTAGGCACTCGGCCATATTATTGTACCTCATACAAATCAGTTTTGTGAATATGGTAATTAGTTTTTGGAAAAATAAATCTCTTATTTTTTTTGTATTGTTCGACCAAAAACATGATAATGTACCTAAAGATTAGGCTTTGTTTGGCAAATAGCAGAAGCAGATTTATAAAAGCGGATAACGTTAGCGCAATACGGTTAGCATATTGATAGGCTTATCGTGTACCTATGCAAAGATAATTACCCTAGACACAAATTAATGTAGCAATAGGGGTCGAACACAAGGAGACGGGAATTGCGTTGCGAAATGCTATGGAAAGATTCTTATCAAGGTCGATTTCGTTTTGTTTGTTTGTTGTTGGTTTGATGACTAACAATGTTAAGATGTAAACTATATGATAAAAGGGAGTCTAGGGGAGTCGGGTCACACATGCAAAGGTAAATATATGATCATGATAAACTCGGTAATAATAACATTGTCAATTGTTTAGGCTTAGAGACACCCACCTTACGATATTAGTGTCAACCGTAGACCGGGTCCTAGAGAAACTCTCGTTTATGACTAGGTCGCCCTACTACCCATGCTTAGTCTAATTCAATTCCATGCCTCTCGACTTTTAGAACGAATGAACAAACTTAATCAATGAGTAAGGCCTTTAAACATAGATTAAACGTGACGATGCAAACATGTGATAAAAACAATTAGACAATATTATATCAACCTAATTTACCATTTTATATTTGATTTTGCATGGCTTCCCTAGCCCCTAGACTAAGGAATTTAGCTACTCATGATGTAATGTAAACTATAAACTTTGTTGAATAAAATGCTAGACATAATGGTAGAAATGATGTAAAGTAAATGGTGAAACATATAGTAAGAATAATGCTAATGTAATATAATAAACGTGCTAATGATAAACTATGCGATAACTAAATAGAAATGTAAAATAGTAAACTAGAAATAGGAATACCGTAATGGAAATGAACTTGTAAGGAAGAACAAAGTAGAACCAAATGCTTGAATATATAAATAACCAAATGTTTAATAACTAAAAGCTTAACAATATTGAAAACAAATATGAAAACTAATGAGAGAAATATTGCTTAAGGCTATTATGGAGTATATAAGACGTGAGAAAAAGATATCTCTAATGACGGATTAAGGCCCCTATTTATAAGAAAATAGGGGCATAACGTAAAAGTCCTACAAGGGATCAACCCCGATCGGGGTTGCCAGCCCCGATCGGGGGCGTGGTTATCCGACTTTATTTCCTTCAATCCATGTTTAAATGCTCCAAGGAATCCTAAGTAAAGCCTTAACTCCTCCTTAATCACCCGGTTGAATGCAATGTTTGGCATCTTAGAAGGGATCTCTATGTGACTTTAGCATCCTAGGCATTTGTTGACTTGTGAATTATGGGCTTGACTTTGCATTTGTAATTCTTCAAATTAATCCATCATTTTATCCATGCAAGTCCATGCACATCTTCCATGTTGGTCCATCATCTCTTCTTTAGCTTAGCTCATGCATCTAATATTTGTACTTGAATAGAATTGGGCTTATTTTTCTACAAAACATGAGAAAACATACAAATGGAACTAGAAAGCAAATATTAGCTCATAAACACTAAAGGTAGTGCATAATACATTTAAAATGGAGCTAAATAATGGGGGTAAATATGTATAAAATATGCACTTATCACATATTTTAATAGCCGGTTTGACTATCTAATTAAACTAGTATTGGTGCCCGGCTTCGCCCGGGCTATCTCTACCAACCATTAATTTTTTTTTATTAAATAAAATTACTTAAAATTGCATAACCCATAAATTTATCATTAATATATTTTTTATAACATATTCTAAAATTACGATGAAATAAATTTTGAG